>NW_007246696.1:196634-197727 GCF_000164805.1 Carlito syrichta | reverse complement strand
CACCCAGGCGGGTCTCGAACCTGCGGTCTCAGGCCATCCCCTCGCCTCGGCCTCCCAAGGCACGGGATGCCGGGCCGAGCCGCCGAGCCCGGCGACAAGTCAGCTTCTTCAAAGAAGTCGTCCATGTGGAATTCACAACCTTACTCATCCGTTTTCAAACAAAGAGATTTCCTTTCTCGGATTCTCTGGTTAGTTTGGGAAAATGCTTTACTTTTAAGAGGCAGACCGAGACTATTTCTGAAGTATGCCTCTCACACAGCACCTACCTTATCATATTTCTGCGTGGATTTTCAACGGACATCAGAATAGGTTCCCAAAGACCATTTAGGCAGGCATGGGAGCAAAGGTCCTTTTAAAAAAGCCCTTCCAGACACGACCAGAATGGCCCCCGCCCTCCCATTTAAACCCGCGGGTCCCACTGCACACACAGAGAGACTCAAGATTCACTTGTATTCTTCCGTGTCTGTCCCCAGAATGGCATTTCCCCTTAGGTTCGATAAAATCAATTTTAACAAGGTTTTTCCTAAGGAATATGGGGCAAGATTTCCAGGCCTTAGTGTAAAATGGACCCTGGGACCCACCTGCAGATCTGGGATTTGACCCCGAAGGCTCCTAAGGTTCCCTGTCCCTTGACAGTTTGGCTAAATGCCCACGACTATCCATATTCCCTTTTTCTCAAAGTCTTGAAGCCATCATGGGATACATGTTAATTCAAATGTCCGACAGATTATTTAGGAACTTCTATTTGAAGATGCTTTTTTCTTCTTTTAAAAGATTTAAAATCTAAAAAAAACCCAAAACTGAATGTATTTACTAAGAACAGTACTAAGTACTAACAACAGCTGAGTCAGACAGGAAAGTTTGGCAAATTGTACTCACTCCTGGGTCCCTTGAGAACAATGCAGGAGAGGTATTTAAATTCTGTAGAGAGGACTTGAGTTTGTTTTGGTTTGATGATAGCCGGGCTCGGTGGCTCAGCCTGTAATCCCGCCCCTTTGGGAGGCTCAGGTGAGTGGATTGCCTGAGCCCATGAGTTCGAGACCCACCTGGGCAGCGAGGCCTCATCTCTACAATAAATCAAAAAATCAGCCGG
>NW_007246696.1:194853-196614 GCF_000164805.1 Carlito syrichta | reverse complement strand
GCCTGTAATTCCGGCTACTTGGAAGGCTGAGGCGGAAGGATGGCCGGAGCCCAGCGGGTCGAGGCTGCGGTGGCCGGGAGCGGCCACTGCACTCCAGTCTGGGTGACCGAGTGAGACTCCAACTCAAAAAAACAAACAAAAAAAGATTTTGCTTGTTTGTTTGTTTTGGGGGGCTATTTGAGGGTTTTTTTTTTTATTTTTTGCATTTTCAGTTTCTATTTTTTATTTTTTGCTGTGAAGGTAAATTGCTTTGTGAAAGTATTAGAAGTGGCCTTTTGACAGTCAGATGGGACTGAAGCAAAATTTCCATTTTAGTCAAACGGGCTTCACACACTATGCAATTTTCTTTATCCCCCGGTTTAAATTCAAGGCTCCTATAGTGATATCACACTCAATCAAAGCCGACAGGTTATTTCTATTAAAGTTTGGGGTTGAATGGAGACTAACTAGAATGGCGCTCCTATTGCTAATATTTCATTCCAGTGGCAGAATGCAATGCCTTGGATAGAGTTAAGAAGACAAAATTCCAAGGGCTGCTGGAATTGAAGAACAGCTTGTTAGGGTAATATGGCCCATTTAAATGAAATCACCACTGATTTTGATGGCCTTCTGAATTCCAGAACCTCCTAATTCCACTGTGGTCCCTGCCCACCTGCCCTTCCTGAAGATCTTAATTCTTCCTCTCTCAGCTATTCCTGCCCTTTGGACACAAGGCTGAAAGGACAGCCGCGATAGAGGCGGACGACCTGCCCATTCCCGGTTATGGTGCAGACCACAAATCCATTTTATTAGATCGTCTCTGGAGGAGAGGCAAAGAAACACAGTTCTGCTTTCTGCAAACCTCAATTACCCTTTCAACCCCGTTCTATTTGGTCCAAGTGTAACAAAAGCTAATTCCCTGCAATCACGTTGGCTTCTCTGCGAGCCAAAGCTACTGCTGGGTGGATATTGGGAATTCAGGGGAAGAGGAAGTAATAAGCAATTAGGACGCACATTAATGTGTGTAACCCATGCTGTTCCTTTTGGGAGAGACACAAAGAAAACGTAGCTAAATATTAAGTCCTTTTAAGACAGGGCTTTGTCTGTCGGAGTGGCAGAAGATTGGTTTAGAGAGGACTAAACCGAGAAAGCAAGTCAAAGAGGCCCCCAAGTGCATTTCCCAGTATCAGCTAAATGATGCCATCATCCCCGTATGCATTCGTCAATATCTAGGAAACCCCTTGGACTCATACATCTGTGGGTTAAGCACGGTGGACAGTGTCAATATCAAGAGAGAAAAAGCATTGAACTTGGACCTGTCCCAGAGCATGCAACCTTCACGGTTCCGATGTGAGAGCGGGCAGTGGATAAGATTCAGAGCCAACAAGACTGTTTCTCACGTCTGTTGAGAGCGCACAGCGGGTTCAGGATCTGGGGTCCTGCCCTGACTCTGGCTCTATCCAGCCGTGGGATGTGAGGCCACATTTGTAACCTCCCGCAGACAGATCTTCCGCCACCGGAACCAACGCGGATCGTATGGGGAGCGATCGAGACTTACAGGGGCCGCCACATGTCGCATGCATAAGTTCCTAGGAGGAGTCAACACCATAAGCAGTTCGAAGGACGGCTTAAGAGAGACTTGAGAAACTCTCGCCGGTGCCGGAAGTCAGAAGCACAGCGTTTAAGCAGCGCCGGGAAGGCAAGAGCCTGGCACCCGCCGGACGGGGGACGCGGGCCGGCGGCGCCCTGGGACCTTGCTCGCCCGGCCGCGCGGCGCCCGCC
>NW_007246696.1:150839-194381 GCF_000164805.1 Carlito syrichta | reverse complement strand
GGTCCGGCCGCGCCGCCCGGGTGGTCTCCGGCTCCCGGGCCTCCCAACGCGCGGGAACAGGGCGGCGCCGCCAGGCTGGCCGGCGCTTCCCCCCCTGGTGCGAAGCCTCGAGCGCTTCGCGTCCGTCGAGCCGGCCGACACCCTGGGGTTGGCGCAGCCGCCGCACCCGCAGGCGCAGGGGGAAGGCGGAGTTTCTGGCCCGGGCGCCAGGGTGTCCAGCGAGGACGTTGCCGGACCAGAGGGAGCGCAGGTCTGCTCCAACCCGAGCTGCGCCTTCGAGATCGCTGTTCCGCGCCCACCCCCTCCTCGGGCGACTCGCTTTCTTCGCGTCTTCTCTTCCCCCTGGCGAAGTGTAGAGTTAGACATCTCGTTCTCATTCCTGAAATGGTTCCCTTTGATTTTTCATTGATACGATGAACGCATAAATCATACAAAATAAAATGCATCTCTAAAAAAATGCAGCCCGATGAATTTTGACACACCTGTGTCACCAAAACTGCAATCAAGACATAAGACTTTTTTTTTTTTTGAGTGGGAGTCTCACGCCGTCGCCCAGACTGGAGGGCAGAGGCCGCTCCCGGCCCCCGCAGCCTCGACCCGCTGGGCTCCGGCGATCCTTCCGCCTCCGCCTTCCGAGCAGCTGGGACTACAGGCGCGCGCCACCACGCCGGGCTCATTTTTTGATTTATTGTAGAGATGAGGTCTCGCCAAGTTGCCCGGGCGGGTCTCCAACCCGCGGGCTCAGGCCATCCACTCACCTCGGCCTCCCAAAGCGCGGGTTGACAGGCTGAGCCACTGAGCCCGGCCGACATAAGACATTTTTATGACCCCTCAACATTTGTCCTCATGCTTTTTTCCCATCAATCCCCTCTCTTCCCAGCGCTCAACAACCACAAAACTCCATTGTCTCATTACCCTTTAGATGTGAATTTTTTAGAGACTCGTGCAAATGAAATCATACAGGAGAAACACACCTTGCAGATATTAAAGATTCCATTTCAGACCACTGCATTTAAGCAAATATCATAATAAAGTGAGTCATACGTTTTTCTGGTTGCCCACTGCACACAACAGTTAGGCTACTGCTATACATATATACACGTGTGCAATAGTATGATGTCTAAAAATCATGTCTATACCTTAATTTGAAATACTTTATCGCTGAAAAATACTAGTGATCATCTGAGCCTTCAGGACATTGTAATATTTTTGCTGGCGGAGCAAAATGTTTGCTTGATGTTGATGGTGGTTGCTGAAGGTTGGGGTGGCTATGGCAATTTCCTAAACTAAAACAACAAAGTTTGCCACACGGCTTGACTCTTCCTTTTACAAAAGGTGTCTCTGTAGCATGTGATACTGTTTGAGAGTACTTTACCCATGGTAGAACTTCCTTTAAAATTGGAGCCAATCTTTTCACACTCTGCCACTTGTTATCAACTGAGTTTACGTAATATTCCAAACACTTTGTTGTCATTCCTACAGTGTTCAAAGCAACTTCACCAGGAGTAAATTCCATCTTAGGAAACTGCTTTCTTTGTTCGTTTATAAAAAGCAGTTCCTCAGCTGTTCAGGTTTTATCACACGATTGCACTAAATCATTTACATCTTCAGACTATACTTCTAATTCTAGCTCTATTGATATTGCCACAACCTCTAACAGTTAATTCTTCCAAGGAAGTCTTGAATTCCTCAAAGTTATCTCTGACAGTTGGAAACATCTTCTTCCAAACTCCTGTTAATGTTGATGTTTTGAGGAATCAGCTCGTCGCCCAGGCTGAAGTGCAGTAGCACCCCACGGCCATTACAGTCTCCACCTGCTGGGCTCCGGCGATCCTTCCAAGTAGCTGGAACCACAGGTGCACACTACCACGCCTAGCTTATTTTTTTATTTGTTGTAGAGAGAAGGTCTCATCAAGTTGCCCAGGCTGGTCTCAAACCCCCAGGCAACCCTCTCGCCTCGGCCTCCCAAAGTGCTGGGATGACAGGCTGAGCCACTGCACCCGGCCTGGGGCCCACTTATGAATGAAAACGTGCAGTAATCAGTTTTTTGTTTCTATGATAGTCCACTTAGTGTGATAGTCACCAGCTACATTCATATTGCTGCAAAGGACATAATGTTGTTCTTTACGGCTGTGTAATATTCCATCATGTATACGGACCACATGTTCTTTACCTAGACCACTCTCTATGGGCATCTGGGTTGAGTCTCTGTTTTTGCTATTGTAAATAGTGAATAGTGCTGCAATGCACATGTGTGTGCAAGTGTCTTTTGGGGTAGAGTAATTTATGTTCCTCTGAGCATATTCTCAGAAGAGAGATTATTGGATTGTTAGTTCAATTTTTAGTTCTTTGAGAAAATGCCACACTGCTTTAAACAAATGTTGGAATCGTTTACATTTCTACCAACAGGGCAAAATTGTTATCTGTTCTCTGCAGTCATGCCAACACTTGTTTTTTTAACTTTTTGATGACAGCCACGTTTACTGGTGTTAGGTGGTATCTCATTGTAGTTTTGATTTGCATTTCTGTAATGATTAGTGAAGCTAGGCATTTTTTCATATGTGTGTTGGCTGCCTGAATAGCTTCCTTTGAGAAGTGTCTATGTCATTTGTCCACTTTTAAAAGTTTTTTTCCTTGTATTTTGTTTTGTTTTGTTGTTGTTTTTCTGTCAATTTGTTTGAGTCTCCTATGGATCCTGGATGTTAGGCTTTTGTCTGATGCCTAGCTTGCAAATATTGTTTTCCCATTCTGTGGGCTGTCTCTTTACTCTCATGATTGTTTCTTTTGCTGTGTAAAAGCGTTTTAATTTGATATGGTCCTACCATTCAATCATAGCTTTTGCTACATTTGCTTTTGAGACTTGGCCATGAATTCATTGCCTACTTTGATATCCAGGAGGGTGTTCCCTAAGCTTTCTTCTAATAGTCTTATAGTTTGAGGTTTCACATTTAAGTGCTTGTTTCTGTCATCTTTGTTGAAGATGAGTTGGTTGAAGTCCATGGTTTTATTTCAGGATTTTCTCTTCTGTTCTATCGGTCTCTGTGTCTATTTCTGTACCAGTACCATGCATTCTTGGTTACTGTAGCCTCATATTAAAGTTTAAAGTCCAGAAGGGTATGATACCCCCAACTCAGCTTCGTTCCTCTTGCTGAGGATTACTTTAGCTATTTGTGTTTTTTTTGTTTGTTTGTTTGTTCTATATGAATTTCTTTTCTAGCTCTATGAAAAATGATACTGGCAATTTGATAGGAATTTTATTAACTCTGTAGATTGTCTTGGTAGAATAGAAATCTTGATGATATTGATTCTACTAATTTATGAGCACAAGATGTTTTCCTATTTGTATCATCCTTTATTTCTTTGAGCAGTGTTTCGTAGTTCTCGTGGTAATGTTTTTTCACCTCTTTGCATAGGTGGATGCTGAGGTATTTGTGTGTGTGTGTGTGTGTGTGTGTGTGAGAGAGAGAGAGAGAGAGAGAGAGAGAGAGACTATTTTGAATGGGATTTTTTTTACTTCATTCTCAGCCTGTTCATTGTTGGTGTATAGAAATTCAACTGACTTTTGTACATTGATACCATATCCTGAGACTTTATCAAAGTCATTTATCAGTACAAGGAGGTTTTTTGACAGACTCCATAATGTTCTCTAGGTATAGAATCATATGATCCGCAAAAATGGATAACTTAATTTCCTCTTTTCCTATTTGGATACCCCTGATTACTTTTCCTTCCTGATTTCTCTGGCTAGGACTTCCAGTGCGATGTTGAATAGGAAGGGTGAAAGTGGACATCTTTGTCTTGTTCCAGTTCTTAGGGGGAATTCTTCCAGTTTCTGACCATTTTGGCTGCAAGTTTGTCATAGATGGCTTACTGTTTGGAGGATTGTCCCTTCGATGCCGAGATGTTCAAGGGTTTTTATCAAGAAGGAATGCTGGATTTTACTGAATGCTTTTCCTGCATCTGAGATAATCATGTGGTACTTGGTTTTACAACTGTTTATGTGATGTATTGTGTTTATTGATTATGTGGAACCAGCCTTGCCTCCCAGGAATGAAGCCTACCTGGTCATAATGGATGATCCATGAAATGTCCTGTTGAATGTGATTTGCTAGAATATTGTTGAGAATTTTTGCATCTATGTTCATTAGGAAAATTAAACGGTAGTACTCTTTCCTTGTTGAGTCTTTGCCATTTTTGAGTATCAGGATAATACTGACTTCATGGAATGAGGCAGTGAGAATTATTTCCCTCAAATTGCCTAGAATACTTTTAGTAGGATTGGCAACAGCATTTTTTTGTATGTCTTATAGAATTCAGCTAAGAAACTATCTGGCTCAGGGTTTTGTTTGGTTTGGGGTTTTTTCTTTGGCAAGGAGGTTTCTTATAACTGAGTTTATTTCTTGGATTGTTATTGGTCTGTTTAGAATTTCAATTTCTCCCTGTTTCAGTCTTGGGAGGTTAAGTGATGCCAGGGATATCTGAATTTCCTCTAGATTTTCTAGTTTATTTGTGTGCAGATGTTTGTGGTTATCTCTGATAATCTTTTGAATTTCTTCAGGGTCAGTTGTGACATTGTCTTTTTCATTTCTAATTGTGTTAATTTGCTCGCTCTCTCTCTCTCTCAATCTCTATTGCCAGGGGTCTATCAATCTTATTTACCTTTTCAAAGAACCAGGTTTTAGTCTCATCAATTATTCCTATGATTTTTTTTGGAACTCTGTTTTATTCAACCATGACTTTATTTTAATAATTTCAATTTTTCTACTAAATCAGGATTGGATTGCCCTTGACTTTCCAGTTCCCTTAGGTGTGATGTTAGGCTGCTTACTGAAATCCCTCTAGTTTCTTGATATGTGCCTGCAATTCTATAAACATCTCTTTCAGCATCACTTCCACAATGCCCTAGAGGTTTTGATATGTTGTGTTTTTGTTTTCATTTGTTTTGCAGGAATCTTTATTTCTACCTTGATTTCTTTGTTGACCTCAAAATCATTCAGAAACATGTTGTTTAATTTCCATGTATTTGTGTGTTTGGGGGTGTTCCTGTTTGTGATCATGTTTATTTTCCTTCCACTGTGGTCCTAGAAGATACATGGTATCATTTCAACCTTTTGAAGTTTTTTCACACTTGATTTATACCCGAGAATGTAGTCAGTCTTAAGAGTATGTTCCACATGCTGATGAGAAGAATGTATACTCTGTGTTTGTTGGGTGAAGTGTTCTGCAGATGTGTATTAGGTCAAATTGGCTGAGTGTTGAGTTAAGGGTCCAGATTTCCTTGTTAGTTTTTTGCCTCAGTGATCTCACTGAGGCTGTTAGTGGGGTATTAAACTCTCTGACTATAATTGTATAGATGTCTATGTCTTCTCTTAGTTTAATTAACAATTGTTTTATAAATCTAGGTGTGCCTATGTTGGATTCATATATATTTAAGGTAGATATTACCTCCTGGTGGATTGAGCCTTTTATCATTATGTAATATCCTTCAATGTTCTTTTTAAACTTTTATTGGTTTAAAGTCTCTTTTGTCTGATATAAGAATAGCTACCCCTGCTCTTATTTGTTTTCCATTTGCCTAAAATATCTTTTTCCAGTCCTTTACCTTGAGACTGTGCGTGTCCTTTGCCGTAAGATGAGTTTCCTAAAGGAAGTAGAAGGTTAGTTCAAAATTTTTTATCTGATTTTCTACTCTATGCCTTTTGAGTAGTATGTTCAATCATTCACATATGTTAATTATTTATATGTGAGATTTTATTCCTATCATATTGTTATTAAGAGACTGCTTTACTTTTTAGGTTTTGTGATTGATCTGTGAGGTCTGTTAACTCTGTACCAGTCATTATAAAATGGGTGGAACTGGTCTTTTGTTTCTGCTCTTAGAACTTTCTTAAGCATCTCTTGAAAGGCTGGGAGTGGCATAATTTTTTAGGGATTGGATGTCTGGAAAGGATTTTAATTCTTCTTCACTGATGAAACAAGCTTGGCAGGATAGAAAATTATTGGCTAAAACTGATTTTCTTAAAATGTCTATCCTATCCAAGGTAATATACAGATTTAACACAATACCCATTAAATTACCAGCATCATTCTTCACAGACATGGACATGACAATACAGAAATGCACATGGAAACATGAAAGACCACAAACAGCCAAAACAATCCTTAGCAAACAAAACAAAGTGAGAGGTATCATACTTCCAGACTTTATTATAAGGCTACAATAATCATAACAGCCTGGTACTGTTACAAAAATAGGCATGTAAACTAATGGAAAAGGATAGATATTCCGGAAGCAAAAACTCAATTTCTTAACCAACTCATCTTCAACAAAGCCTCCAGCAACAACCACCAGGGAGAGGAGAACTTATTCAGCAAATGGTTCTGGGAAAACTGGCTGACCACATGCAGAAAATTGAAAGGGGACCCCTACCTATCACCATACACAGAAACCAACTCTAGATGGATCAAACACCTAAATGTAAAACCTCAAACTATAAGAATCCTAAAAGAAAATGCAGGAAATACTCTTATGCACTTTGGAGTAAGCAACCAGTTCTTGATCAAATCCTCAAAAGCATATGCCATAGGAGATAAGATAGACAAAGGAACCTCATTACACTGAAAAGCTTCTGCAAAGTAAAAAAAAAAAAAATCATCAAGAAAGCAGAAAGACAGACCACAGAATGAGAAAAAATATTTGCTAACTGTATATCTGACAAAGGTCTAACATCTGTGATCTACAAGGAATTTAAACGTGCTGAAAGGAAAAAAACAAACAGCTCTAGTAAAAAGTGGATAGAGGATAAGAATAGACACTTCTCAAAAGAAGACATACAAGCAGCCAACAGATGCATGAAAAAATGCTCAGGCTTACTAATAATCAAAGAAATGTAAATCAAAACCACACTGAGATACCACCTCACTCCAGTCAGGATGGCCATCATCAATAACTCAAAAAGCAACAGGTGCTGGAAAGGATGCAGGGAAAAGAGAACACTTCTACATTGTTGGTGAGAGTGTAAACTAACACAACCTTTGTGGAAAACAGTGTGACAATTCCTAAAAGATCTAAAATTTGACCTTTCATATAACCCAGCAATTTCCCTTCTCGGAATATACCCTGAGGAACTCAAATCATTCTATGAAAAGATACCTGCACACACACGTTTATTGCAGCACTATTCACAATAGCAAATACAGGAAACCAACCGTGCTACCCATCAAAATTGGACTGCACGAAAAAATGTGGTACATATGCACGATGGCATATTATCAATCATAAAGAAGGACTGAATTATGAACTTCACAGCAATTTGGATGGATTTAGAGACTATCATACTCCACGATCTATCACAGAAACAAAAACCTGAGTACTACATGTTCTCACTTATAAGTAGACCCTGAGCATTTATCATAAGAAACATAAGTATAAGAAACTGTTTGGCAGTAGTGAGATGCTGCCAAGAGAGGGAAAGGGGGGCACATCGCATCAGTAAGGGTACCTGATCCCAAACCAGGAGAAGTGGAGACCGACGGGAGGTCCAAACTTTACCTGTATGATGACCACTTATCTACCTAATCCTGAATTATACCCATCTTAAATAAAATAAAATAAAAAATAATATCTAATATGAGACTCCGCTCCTTCTGGTTTGCAGAGTTTCTACTAAGAAATGTGCAACAAATCTGATGGGTCTCCCCCAATAGGTGGTCTGTTTCTTCTCTCTAGGATTTTTTTATTTTATGTTCACCTTGTGGAAATGTTCTTCTCATGTAATACTTTGCAGGAATTCTCTGGAATTTCTTGAGCTTGCATGGTCACCTTTCTAGTGAGAGAAGGGAAACTGTCTTGGATGGCCTCTTGGGAGGCTTGTTCCAGGGTGTTCTCCTTTTCCCTTCTGTCCCACAGATGCCAATCAGTTACATATTTGGTTTCTTAATATAATGTCAAACCTTTCATAGACTTAGTTCGTTCTTCTTGAGTCTTTTCTCCTTGTTTTTGTCTGGTTGGGTTAGTTCAATAGTTTGATACTGAGGCTCTGAGATTCTTTCCTCTGCCTGGTCAGCTCTACTGCTCAGGCTTGTCATTGTGCTTTGAAATTCCAGGAAAGAATTCCTCATTTTCAGGACTTCAGGTTAGACCTTTCTTATATGACAAACCCACAGCTAACATCAGATTGCTGTTGCATGTTTTTATAAAAAGGAAAAAAATGCCACTATGAGAATGTCAGATCTTGAATTAGAGCAGCACAAAAACCTTAAATTTCTAGTTAAACTTGGCAAGAATGGAAGTGAAATCAGGGACATGTTCGTCCAAGTTTATGGGGATAATGTCATGAAGAAAATGGCAGTGTACAAACGGACTGAGCTCTTTTCTGAGGGGGAGGGAAAGCATCACTGAGGAAGAGAAGTCAGGATGGCCAGTAATGAGCAGAACTATGAAAACATTGCAAAAATTCATAGAATTATGTGTCAAAATTGCTGACTGACTGTAAGCAGTAGAGCAGACCAAATAAACATTGATAAAGAGACAGGAAAACCTTAACTAAAAATCTTGGCCCGGGAAAGACGTGGGCAAAAATGGTCTTGAAGGAGCTTTTGCATCACAACAATACACCAGCTCAAATAGCACTGCCTGTGAGGGAGTTTTTAGCCAGTCAACAAATAACTGCATCAGAACACCCTCCCTACTCACCTGATCTGGCCACCAGTGATTTTTTCTTTACCCAAAGAGAAAGAATCTATTGAAAGGAAGACATTTGGATGACATTTAGGTCAACAAGGCTAATACAACCACAGCCCCGATGTCCATTCCAGAAAATGAGTTCCAAAATTGCTTTGACAGGTGGAATAGGGGCTGGCTTCGGTGCACAGTTTCCCAAGGGGAGTACTTCAGTGGTGACTGCAGTGATATTCAGCAGTGAGGTATGTAGCACTTTTTCTAGGATGAGTTGGCAGGCTTAATTGTCAGACCTCATAGGTGAGATAAGGTCCAGTTTTGTTCTTCTGTATATGGACATCTGGCTTTCCCAACACAATGTACTGAATATACTATCCTTTTCCCATTGTGTGTTCTTGGCACCTTTGTTAAAAGTCAACTAAACATACATGTGTGGGTTTAATTCTGGGCTCTTATTCTGTCGTACCTGTTGATGTGAGATACAAAGATTATAGAGGGGAAGTGTTAGATAGTGGTTATCAGAGGCTGAAGGATGCAGGGTATGGGGAGACCACAATGAAGGAATACAGATTTTCCACTGGACAGGAGAAGCTTGATTTTTTTAAAAAAGATATATCACACAACGTGGTGAATATGATTAAAAAACAGTGTATTGTTCATTTCAAACTTGCTAGGAGACAGATCTTCAAATGGTCCCACTGCAAAGAATGACAAATATTTTAGTTGAGATGACAAGTTAATTTGTTTGATTTAGTTATTTCACACTGTATTAATAAACTATAATATCACTTTGTGCCTCATAAATATATATACAATAGTATATATACATAAATATATACAACTATAACTTGTCATTTTAAAATAAAATAAAATGCATATTGTATGCACAGCATAGTACTCGGCCTTTTATATACAGCCTGACAACTTAGTTGTAGTTGTTAGACCATTTGCATTTGATACAATTAAGTTAAATTAAACTATATATAATTTGTTATATATAAGTATATACAAATACACCACAAAATTATACATAACAATTTGACGAAGTTAAAATATTTGTGCTACTTGTGTGTTTTTGTTTGGCCCAGCTGTTCCTTGTGTGTTTATTTTTCGTCTTTTATTCTTCTCTTTAAATTTGTGAGCCCAAGTGTGGTGGCTTGTGCATGTAATCCCAGCACTTTGGGAGACTGAAGAGGGATGATCTCTTAAGGCCAGGAGTTTAAGACAAACCCGGGCAACATGGTGAAACTCTGCCTTTACAAAAAATAAAAAGAAATTAGCCAGGCATGATGATGCCTGCCTGTAGTCTTAGCTATTTGCTAGACTGAAGTGGGAGGATCACTTGAGTCCAAAAGTGTGAGGTTGCAATGAGCTATGTGTGTGCCACTGCACTCTAGCCAGCCTGGGTGACAGAGTGAGACTCTGTCTCTGGATAATAATATCAATAATAATTTAAAGATAAAGTATTTGAGTTTTTAAAATTCTCTTTAACTCTATTACTTATTTACTAACAATGCTTTTTTAGCCTTCCTCTCTTTCTTCCTTTTCTTTTCTTTTTCTTTCTCTCTCCCTCTCCTTCTGTCTTTTCTGTATTTTTATCTATGCCTGTGCAAATTAGTATCCAGAAAAGTATTTAAGAACACCACTCATGAGAATGTCTGTCTTTTTGTCTTTCTTTGAAGTTGCCCTCAGATTCACAATATGTATATTTAACTTTTCAAAGTCTACATTTAAACATTCTATAGACTTACAAATTTAGTGTAAGAAACTTACAACAGTATATTTCATTTCCCCATCATTTTTGTGTTATATTTGGCATGGAATTTGTTATTATATGTGTTATAAACACTATACAATGGTGCTATTATTTTTACTTTATTAAATTAATTACATTTTTTAAAAAACTAAATATTGAGAAAACAAAAAAAATTTTTGTCATTAAAAATGACACACACAGCCGGGCTTGGTGGCTCAGCCTGTAATCCCGTGCCTTTGGGAGGCTGAGGTGAGTGGATTGCCTGAGCCCACGGGTTCGAGACCTGCCTGGGCAACGAGAGCTCATCTCTACAATAAATCAAAAAATCAGCCGGGCGTGGTAGTGCAAGCCTGTAATTCCGGCTACTCGGAAGGCTGAGGCGGAAGGATCGCCGGAGCCCAGCAGGTCGAGGCTGCGGTGGCCGGCAGCGGCCACTGCACTCCAGTCTGGGCGACCGAGTGAAACTCCAACTCAAAAAAAAAAAAAATGACACACACAACTTTTAATGATTTGTCATTCTAGGTGCAGATCCAAGTTTCCACCTAGTATAATATTCACTTTATCTGAACCGTTTTCCTTCACATTTCTGGCTTGCATAATTTCTGAGAAGTCTAAAATTATGTTTATTTTTATTCCTCTCTAACTAAATGTCTTCTTTTCCCAGATATACAAGATTTTCTCTTTACAATGAGTTTCCAGTAAACTAATTATGATGTGTCTTGGTGTGGATTGCTTTGCATTTATGTTGGGTGTTGTTTTCAAGCTTTTTTATGAGTTTATGGTTTCCATCAAATTTGAACAGTTTTTCAGTCGTTATTTAAATATTTTTCTTCTCACATTCTCTTCTACTTGGACTTCAATTACACAAATGCTAGGTTTCCTGATATTCTCTCATAGGTTGCAGAGAATTTTTAATTGTTTTCATCAGTTCTCTACTCTGCTTCATTTCACACAAAATATATTGCTTTCACTGACATTTTCATTTACAACATGTAACGCCCTGCTTATCCCATCAATTATACTTTGGATTAAAATAAACACTTTTAAAATTTCTAGTTGTCTTCTTTTTTTAACTCATTTTTGTTTTTTAAATTCATAAGCACATTCGTAATATTTATAAGAGCTCTTTTAAGGTCTTCATCTGCTAATCTCATATTCTCTGTCATTTCTAGGTCTTTTTCTAGTGACTGAGTTTTCACCTAGTTGTGGTTCACAGTCTGCTGCGTGGACACGTGAATGTTGTATCATTGAGTATTCAGAAGTAGTTGCACTACTTTAAAGAGTGATGGAGTTTGTTTTACTGGGGAATAAAATTCTTTTTGGATCAGGTCGATCCTTTCTAGACCTGTTTTTGAGCTTTGTTAAGGCAAGTCCAGGGTAGCCTTTACTCTAGGACTAATTTAGCCTTACTATTAATAAGTGATCATTTTGGAATCTTTTTATTGCTCAGCACATTCAATCTGGTTTATCTTGTTTAGCCAAATAGAATTTAAACATCTCCCAACCCTACATGAATTCTGGGAATTATTTAATTTGTAGAACCCCAGCAATTGTTCTTTGCTTGACCTCATGAGGTTTCTATCTATGCCTGTGCAAATGAGTATCCAGTCAAATATTCAGGAACACTACCCACGAGAATGTCTGAAAGCCTGTCTGTATATATTTCTCTTCTTTGGCACTGTATTCCACAAATGTCATGAACCTTAGCCTCCCTGGACTATGTTCTCTGTCCACCCAAGTCAGCAAGATTCTTTTACTCTACTTAAGTTCCTCCTCTCTTGGTCATGGTCCAGAAAGTGCCTTCAAGTACACAGCTGGGATATTCTTAGAGTTTATCCTATTGGATTTGCTTCTTTCTGGGATCACAGACATGTACCATTTGGCAAAAGGGCAAGTATGATCTTGATTACTACTTTAAGTGCCAAAGTAAAAAACTATGTTAAAGATTTCTGTAATTAATTAACATATAAATGAATTAATGCCAGTTTTGTGGGTAGTACTGTGAATGTAAAGTGCTTTTGGAATATCTGTTTGAAAGCAATCACAAGCAATTGGATATTTAACAATTCATAAGAGTTATTTGAACAGGATATTTATGTAGGGAGTCATTTTTATGGGTCTGAAAATTTATGGAGAGGAGAAGAAATGAGAACAATTATAGTCAAGTGATGGTCACATCATATAAATTGCTGGTGTTAATGAGTGTTGTGAAGTGATTAGATCTTGCAAGAAGAGTGTGCATGTGATGACGGAGGAGAGAACAGTTTGGAGAAAACGATATGCCCTACCCAGGAATAAATCATTCAAATTAGTAGTTACCTATGTTTGGCTACTCGGAGTAGAAAATATTTCCATTCTGGAGCTCATTCCCAGGTTTTATAAATATGTTGCTTTAGATTAACCAAACTGAAAAGAGAAACAGACGCATAAACTGAGATAAGCTAAAACCACATTCAATCTGTCCAGAACTCAAATGATATAGACATGAACAATATATAGAGGATTTAGAAGAGTTTGAAATGCTTGGAGAGGGTATAAAGTATCATGTAGGATCAACTTTAAAATATGAGGAAAAAATATAACAATCAACAACTACCAAAAATTAATGACCTTTTGCTTTTCTTGTTTTTTTTAAAGCAGGATTTATTGAGAGGACAGAAAAATTCCCATAGTGGGAGGGGGCCCATGGGGGTTGCCATTAATGACCTTTTCCTATTTACTTATCTTTCTTTTTTGATTATTAATATAAACTTAGTTTATTAGTACTAGAAGTTTTCTCTGAGTTTAGACTCTACAGTTTGCTATCAGTATGAAAATCAATATAAAGTGAGGTTAGTCAAATGAAGAAGCTCATGTATTAAATTAGTAGCAGAGCCAGAATTACATAAGACTCCATTCTAACTCCTTTTTTTTTTTTTGCATTGGAGTCTCACTCTGTCGCCCAGACTGGAGTGCAGTGGCCGCTCCCGGCCACCGCAGCCTCGACCTGCTGGGCTCCGGCGATCCTTCCGCCTCAGCCTTCCGAGTAGCTGGAACTTCAGGTGCGCCACTACGCCCGGCTCATTTTTTGACTCATTGTAGAGATGAGGTCTCGCCAAGTTGCCCGGGCGGGTCTCGAACCCGCGGGCTCAGGCCATCCACTCACCTCAGCCTCCCAAGGCGCAGGATGACAGGCTGAGCCACCGAGCCCAGCTTCCATTCTAACTTCTAATCCAGAATTCTCTTCCTCGAGTAGGTATGTAACCACAACGGGCTTCATGCTCGCTGAGTGGTTTCTCATTCTTCCTGCGCTCACAATTCTGCTAAATTCCCAGCCTCGCTGAAAGTTCGGTAACTTCGTCCGTCCTCCCAGGCCTGCACGGAAAACATCCCAGCAGAGTGCCGTTCTCTTTCTCTTCTCCTATCTGCTGGCATCTATGAAACCCCAAGGCAATTCTCGGAGCCACGTGTTGAAGTGGCAGCCCTTCTGTCAGTCTGGACCCCTGGACCCTGCAACTGGGAGGCGCTTTCACTGCATTCTACCACCACCATTTGTACATTAAGCAAACGAAAAATAAGCCACTGTATTAAGTCCCTGAGATCTAGAAATTCATCTTCCACACGAGCAAGTGCTACCTTAATCCACAGACATCTACAACTTTGTGTAAAACAATAATCTGAGCACACGTAGGCTCAGAATAGACGCCATTGGAAACAGAGGTACAGAGAAGAGTAGGCCTTTAAGGGACACTTTCCCTGCTTTCTCTTCGTGCCTTGTTTATATCAATTAAAGCAGAGACTGGCTCAGGCAGGAGTGGTTTCTTTACAGCTTAGGGTAGAACCTGTCATCTTGTCATCTTTCACAGAAGATGCTGAAACCAAAGAACAATTTAGAAAGAAGAGACAAAGCACAGTTTTGGACTAGGAGTGTGGAAAACCCCATGGACAGCAGACAAGAGCAAGTAAAACGGTGGATGCGGCAGGACAGGTGGACTAAACAACTTTCTTTAAAAAAGAGAAGTTATCCACATCTTCAACTTTTCTTGATGAGACATCTGGAAGATGGGGCCCAAGAGGGTTTTGTTTTTGTCCCACTTGAGAAAGAAGACTCCTATAGCATATCTTGATGTCCACCATCCTCACACTAGCCCCTCTCTTCTGAAAATAATCTCCGGGATCACGTATCCATCATCCTAGTTCATCAGCAAACGGGCCATCCATCCCCATCAGCAATGAGTTCTAGTCCGTCCTAGTCACTCGATATCACCCAAAGAAGACGCTTAAGACAAACTGCAGAACTGGGTGGCGTGGACTCAGCCACTACATTCATTTTTCTTTGTACTGCAATTTACTCCCCTGATTTCATTGTCTCTCCTCACGCAGCAATCTATCTGGGTTCATTGACTGGTCTGGATTTACACAGGTTATTTGAAAGATAAAGGTCAGATACACACCAGACTGTGAGAACCACATTTATTAACCACCGTCTCCCCACACCCCGGACCCCCGCTGCCTCGTCGGCTTTGAACATCCTCAGTGTCGTCTGGAGCACGAGAGCAGTAAATTTAATGTGGCAGAACATGAAGCGGGAGCCGAGAGCAAAGCCACTGATCAGTGATAGATGACGCCAAGTTCAGCCTTATTAGCCCTTGAAAAACCACACTGGTCTGCCAAGCCAGGACCTAAACCTCGTTATGTGCAGAGCACCCAGGCGGTTCGGTTGCTGCTGGTTTTCCTGAGAGGATGACAAAGAGGCAATTAGATGAGGCTTGGAGATGAAGACAAAGCCCTTCCTCAAGGGGATTCGCTGCTGACTGAGACTCCGGCCTGGGAACTTTGAAAAGGGTGTCTTGACTCTTTGCCGTCAGCATTGCTGATGGTATGGCACGCGTCTTCAGGGTTGGATTATTCTCAAGATTCACATATGTGCATTCATAAAGCAACATATCCTCAAGATCAAAAATGTGTGTGTGTGTGTGTGTGTGTGTGTGTGTGTGTGTGTGTGTGTGTGTGCGCAAGTGTAGCAGCCCTAGTGCAAGGAAGAGACTTGCTCATTCTCCATCAGCCTCATCAGACTCCAACTTTGATGATGTCCGCTGGGGATAGGATCCTTCTTGGAGGCCAACAGCAGATAGGACTCAGATAAGTCACCGGGTGCAAAGTCCATGCAACATGGCAGGTACTCAGCAGTGACCATCAGGATGGCTGGGCTCAATCTGACCGTCTTCCCCTTGATGAATGTAGTGGGAAGTGACAAGCTCTTCCAGGGGCCTCGCTGAAGATGTGGAAGGTCTCGAGGACTGGCTCAATGCATAATGCCCTGAATGCTGGAGAAACCGAAAGTGTTACCCCAAGAGGCCAAAAGGTGCCTTCATGAAGGTAGATCACGCGTCACAGTACACACAGCTGGTAAGAAAATATTGTAGGTCATGTCCGTAAGGTGAGGAGAGGCTGCAATTGCAATCTTCATATAGAATGCAAATGTAATTGCACTGAGTACCTCGAGGCTGTTTAATCTCCTGCCCAATATATGTTTCCAATACTTGTTTGAAAGTAGTACTAGAAAAAAGGCTTGTTCTCCCCACCTTGGAGATTGTCAGGAACAACTAAAAGTACGAAAGGAAAGCCCGTCAAGTTCAAAATCACTCACAGAGGGAAAAACTGCATGCTCTGACATTAGAAGCAGAACCAGAGGAGCTAGATGCTTAGAAGGAACAAACCCAAAACAACAGGCAGAGGCCCTGGTGCGGTTTTCCAAGTACTGCGTTAAAGTGGGCTTCATAGGCCAGCAGCATGTGCGTTACCTGGGAGTCCGCGACAGATGCAGAAACGCGGGTCCATCACACCCACCAAATCAGACTCTGTGTCTTAACATGATCCAAAGGCCTGTGAAGGTGGAAGAAGCCCTGCATCAAGATCCACCTCAGAGAGAGCGCAAACAATGTGCCCTCAGAGGAGCCCCGTAAGCACTCGACAGCAAGGGGAGATAGCAACCTGTGCATTGAGGTCAAAGGTCTCTGTCAGAAGAAAACGAACTGCCCTGCAGGACAGAACTGGGGGTTTCAGAGAAAAGCAGAGGAGAGCCCTTGTAACCGTGGTCTTCCACGACATACAAGGAGGGGAAACAAATCAAAACTGTCCTTCCCAGGAGGAAATACATGCAAGACCATGCACCTTTCTCCTAAGATCCTGCTCTGTTTGCTCCAGTTCCACACATCCTGAAGTGAAACCTGGTTGTCTACATGACTCAATCCCTGCTGAAGAACCCACAGCTAGCTGTTGAGGAAAGCAGATCTCCATAGGTCCAAAGAAGACCAGGGCTGGCTATTTTTACCAATTTCCCCCAATTCATCATCTACAATTATAAAAAGATAACCTCAACAAATGTGAGTAAGATAAACATCATAAAGAAAACGTATAATGAAGATATTTAACAACTAATAGAGCATGGACTCCAACAGCTTGAAACGTGCTAGCCAGAAACATTCACAATGGTCACATTGAGGCCAAACAGCTGAGTGTCATTTATGGCCTTGGAATTGAACAGCCAAACTCAGCACTTCTCAACCTTCAGCCTGCATCAACATTACCCCGAGGGCCTGTGAAGATACAAATTGCTCCCCAAATAGATGTACCATTCTACCCAGCAGTAGCCACTACTGGATATGTACCCAAAGAAGCGTAAATCATTCTGCCAAAAAGACATGCATTCATATGTTTATCGCAGCACTATTCAATGTAGCTAACACATGGATCCAACCTAGGTGTCCATCAGTGGTGGGCTAAAGAAACTGTGGTACATATACACCATGGAATGCTACACAGCCAAAGAGAAGAATGAAATCATGTTCTCTGCAGCAGTGTGGATGCCACTGGAGGCCATTACTCTAAGTGGACTAACACAGAAACAGAAAACTGAATGCCACATGTTCTCCCTTATACATGGAAGCTAAACACTGGGTATACACAGACATAAATATGGGAACAAAAGACACTGGGGACTCTTAAAGATAGGAGGGAGAAGGACAAAGGGTTGAAAAACTACTTTATTGGGTACCATTACACACTAGTGAGATCAACGCGTTTAATAGGAGCCCGAACCTCACCATCATGTAATATACTCATGTAACAAACTTTCACATATACCCCTTGAATCTAAAATTTGAAATGACTAAATAAATAAAAGTAGCTGTTAAAAGAGAAAAATAAGATAAAACTCAAAATGCTGGGCCCCATCCCAGAGATCCCGATTCCATCGGGGAGATTTGCATTTCTAATAAGGCCCCAGGTGATGCTTATGCTGCTGGTTCAGTGAGCTCACTTGAGAAGGAACCATGACCAAAAGGATTAAGTCAAGCAATCAGTCCGGGAGCGAAACCAGGAATTATTTAAGAAGTAGACATTTAAAAAATGAATCAAGGCCAGAGAGGAAAAAAAGCCTTTTTCAGACAAAAAATAAGTGGTTGCTGTTAAAATAAATCAGTAAACAGCAAACAAATATAAAAATAAAGTATTACTATAAGTTAAATAAGTGAATTTAAAATAAATCAAATATCTGAATAACAAATTGAACCTAAAGAAGATAAAATTGGTGATCTGAGAGAGAAAACTTTGGAATTTTCTCACAATATACAACAGATGCAAGACTATAGAAAATATAAGATAAAAGGGACAAAATATATAGACCATTACAGAGGTCAAAATTTATCTGACATATGAAAATAGAGGAGGAGAGAAATGAGAAAAATAATTTTTGAAAGAAGACATTGCCTGCGCTGTGAAAAATCATGAGTTTTTGAACCAAAGATGTCCCTTGTGCACCAGAAGGATAAAGTTTTTGAAAGAGCAACAAATGAGGGGGTCTCCCCAAAAAACAAAATTATCTTTTTTGGTGAGAGGAAGGAAGGCCCCTTGGGACACTAGGAATGTGTTGCTCTGGATCAAACAGTCAACCAAAGTTGGTATCTGGAAGTTTTGAGAAGGTTGCCTCACCATTTGCATAAGAAACATCCCGAGTTACGGCAAACAGGTAACTGGTTCTTGTCCCATGACAACACACCTGCCCACACCATGCCAAATGTTCAGCAGTTTTTGGTCGAAAACTGCGTGACCTCCGTGCCTCACCTTCCCTAGTCACCTGATCTTGCCGCAGGTGACTTTTTTTGTTTGTTTCCCCAGATAAAGAAAGTCCTCAAAGGGAACCATTTTGCCGCTGTAGAAGAGGTGAAACAAACAAATGACAGAAACACTAAAAGGCATTAACATTGATGAAAGCCAAAAACAGTTTTGGGCCATGGAAAAAGCCTCTTGATAGGTGTATTTCATCAAACAGAGAGTAATTTGAAGGTGACTGAAGTTTAAACATGCAAAAATAAATGCGCAATAAATAAATTCCAGTTTGGGGGACCCCCCTCGGCATAAATATATCCTTGCTTCGTATAACTGAAACTTTGTAGCTGTTTACCAATATCTCCCAATTTTCCCATCAACAGTGTGACTATAGTTAGCAATACTTTATTGTGCACTTAAAATATGCTAAGAGGGAAGATCTTAGGTGTTCTCACCCCCCAAAAAGACAAGCAGAAGAAAGAAAGAAAATGTCAACTATTTTTAATGATGGCTATGCTAATTGTCATGATTGTGGATATATATATTTCACAATGTATATATATAATTATTAAATTATATAATTTAAATATACGTAATTTTAATTACCAAATATACCTTAATTTTCAGAAAGCGAAATAAAATAAAATACAATGACCCTTGTTTATCTCATCTAAGAGGATAAAGTTAATCCTTTTAAAGGTTATTATCAAAGAAAAAAATAGCCAGAAAATAAAGGAAACTCTTTAACATAAGGCAACACTGGCTATGAGAAGACAATGGAAATATATTGTCAACATTTGGAGAGAAAATTATTTTCACTGCAGAATTCTTTGCCCAGGCAAATTAGCATCCAAGTATGAGCACAAAATTAAAAACATTTCCAGATGGTCAGGACTCCAGAAAACGTACCAGCCACACATCTTCACCAAGGAATGACTTAGGGACGTACTGCCAGTAAAACAAGCAAAACACACAACAAAGCAAAAAAGAATCCAAGGAAACGAGGGAAGAATGAGGTGCAAGAAACAAACACATCCACAGGCACAACCTGTCAGAGGGAAGCAAACAGGAATGGAGCCACCCGCAAGCGGTGCGGTCAGGCGGTAGATCGGCAGACACGGTGGAGAACTGGAGTTACAGCCCTGGATGTGTCACCACGAAGTGAGTTGAGGGCAGTGAGTGGGGATGACTGCGGAGGGGGGAAGGGATGCCGGTGCCATCTGCTCCGTTCCAAAGCCACCCTTTCCCTTCCCGCCTTCTTTCTTTCGTCCTGTCCACCTTTCTCCCACCTTGCTCCGTCAATACTCTCTGTCTCGTCGTTGTTTTCAAATGGGACGCTTTTGTCTGTACAGTACAGAAAAACCAGGAAACTTTCATAACAGGGAAGCACATCGTGTCTCACAGTACGAGGCAGGGCAGCCACCCGGAAGTTGACTCCCGTGTTCCACAATGTGGTGGAGCCCCCAGGCCTTGTGTCTCCAGCCTGCACCTCCCAGGATGCCTGTCCTCAGGCTTGCTCCGGCGTGGTTGCAAGACTATGTCACAATCCAGACAACGCACTTAGTTGGACCTGGCAGTGCCTGGCAGAAGCCAAGAAAGTTTTATCTACCATTTTCTACCAAGAAATGCCATCTCAGTGGATTTCCTCTCCCATCTAATTCTAGACTTGCGTTATGCACCTGTGCTTGAAACAGGGTCTTATCCTCTGCACTCCTGGCATTTCAGGCTGGATAGTTTTTTGTCACGGGGGGCTTTCCAGGGCACCACAGCACCTTTTCCCCACATCCTTGGCCTCTCCCGGCTAGATTCCAGGTGTGAAAATCAAAAGTCTCCAGATACTGCTAATGTCTCCAGTGAGTACAGGTGGCAGAGAAGCAGCACAAAACCACCTTCAGCTAACCACTGACTTCCTCCAATCACTTGTGAGCACAGTGGAGTCAATGTCAGGGGTTTAGGCCCCTGGTTCCCGAGCTTTAGCATGGATCAGAATCACCTGAAGGACTTGTAAGAGCAGGGACTATAGGGCTCTGCCCCAGAGTTTCTGGTTCCCACGGTTTGGGAAACACTGGTTTAGTCCGCCCAGGGCTTAAACCAACCAGCGTTTACTCCCTGGGCTGGAGACAGGGCTCCCCTCCCTGGAAGCACATAGGTCCAAGGTGGAGGATAGCTCTCTGTGTATGTATCCTGTTTGAAAATAAAAAGAAAGAGTGAACGTTATTAGGTACTCATTTCCATGGCTTCTGCTCCTGTTCACTTTTGTAGACCAGGTCTGGCCAATAGACCCGAAAAGTCAGTGGTGGAGGAACACATCAGATGTCAGAGGAATAATTTTTGTTATGGGAGGTAGTTGCAAAACCAGAGAGCGCCCTACAGCAGAGATCTGTGAAGCTGGGGTTGGAACACACAGCTTAGGGCTAACACCCCTCTCACCCCGTTTTTCTGTGCTGGCCCTGCACCCTGCACAGTCGTGTGGAAGAAGGAAATGGAAAAGGTAAGTGTCAGACATGAGGAACGAGAACACCTCTGCCTTCTAGGACAAAGTGAGCCTTGCCATGCGGGCAGAATGTTGTCCGACACAAGTTCTGGGACTTTGACCAATCAGATCACCCCTCCTAAGCCTCCTTCTGTGTGTTGGCTGATGAAGGGAGATGGATTATAGTGGTGAAAAAACAAAGGAAGTATGCAAAATCAGTTTAGCATAGAGAAAAAGCTTCCCATCCCTTAGAAACGTGTTTTCTTCCCCCTTCTAGAAGGGCCCTTCCTCCAGAGTCAGCTCTCTGTGCCCCAAGCTCTCACTGTCCTTTATGACTCAGTTTAAGTTCTATCTGCTTTATGTCCAGTGTCCCCATCTTCAGGCAGATTTCATCCTACTCTTTTCTAACTTCCTATTCATATATTTCATTCTGTGCTTTTTTAAAAATACTGTTGCATCGTTTTTCAAAACGGAATGTCTGATTTCTCCAGCAAAACTGTAATGTGCTTCCAAGAGTGCAAGGAGGCTGCTTTTCTTCTGGCTTCCTTCATTCCAGGCCAGTGTGGCATTTTTGAGTTGCCACATCCATGCCTGCAGAGCAAGGCAGGCATCATATAAAACTCGTGGAAATGAAGGACAAAGTTATGGAGCCATCGTTCCATGAAACCTCCATTCCTTCCCTTACCTGTGCGACTTGGACAATTTAATCTTTTAGTATTTCCTTCTGTTGGAAAGTGGATAATGATTGCTTTCAGAATCAGACATAATAACAAAAGGCTTAATACCAAACTTCCAAAAAGCAGGACTTAATTCATGGCAACACTTCTCGTAATTATTAAAAAATTAACACATGTGTACACCCTTTGTTTGCAAACGGGCTCCCCATCAACTCAGACAGGCACATGCTTCACACTTCACCCTAATTCGCTTCGTTCTCCCAGACATCTACCTCCCAGCTCATTTACCTTATAAATATGCCTGATACTGCACACATATTTCTGCCTTTCAACTGGCTATTCATAATCTGGGTTGTCTTTTCATACTAGAAATGGACGCTTGTGCAGGCTTTCTCTGAGGAATGTCTCCCAGTGGGGTTCAGTCCACCTTCCCCACCCCCACTGAGGCAGGGGCCCTTCTGCAAAGGCAGGAATAAGAACAGGGAAAATAAGGCACTTCCTGCTGCTTTGTGCTATTCTTTTTGCGAGCTTTTCACTTTGAACAAGTTTCACATGTTCAAACTTTGGGTGGAATCCAATCAGGATAGTGATCTTGTAAGCCAATCAGCAACTAGGACATGCAAATGAAATAAGTAAGTAAAACCAATCAGTGTGTAACATGTCATGCTAACGGCAGCCTCGAGCTACAAAATACCCAATCAAATGAATAATGCCAAGCCGTAACCTTATAAGGGAGAGAAAGAGGTGACAATGTAAAGAAACAATATACAAGGCAATGCCTGGCTGCATTGGAGACTCAGCCTTTGGATGCAAATCTGCTGAGCTGGTGCTGACATGAATAAATGCTGTTTCCTGGCAAAGTAGCCTCGGTGTCCCATCTCTACAGCTGGTCCCATTCCCGCTACATTTCTGGTGCATTGGCTGGGAATCAAGAGGCAGAGACAGTGTTTCCACCGCCCTTGTCAGCGGGGATGACCCTCAGGACACCAGAAGAGGTGACCTTGTCTGGTGCCACAGGCCATTTGATCTGTAGAGGACTCGCCCTCCTGGTGTGCAGGGGTAAGGACCTCAGGAGCACAAGGGAACCCGGTGAGGCCCAGGAACCGGTCAGGGGAGTGCCGCCTGCCAGATTGGTAGGAACTCAGGTTCGATCTGGTAGACCTGCTCCAAAGAGGCAGAGGGGGAGCCCGATCACCTCTCAGAGTTGCCCGAGGAGCCCCACAAGGGGGACGAAACTGTAACTCTTAGGCACTGGGTGGTGGTTGGAGGTGCTGTGTGAATGCGAATGAACAAGACATCGCCTAGTGGCCAAGTGAGTGCAGTAGCTCTGATTTGGTTCAGGTGGTGGCCTTCCCATGACTAAACACCGGGAGTAGATTTGGGGGCTGGTGGTGACCTTCATACGGCTACACAGCGAGAGAAAGTCCCATAGTGGGACCGAAACCTGGTTGGGGGACTATACTGCCTCACCCATTGCCCGAAGGCGCCTGAAATATCCCCACGAGGGCTACGGCTGGAGACGGGCGAAGTGAATGTCCAACCCTCTTACCCCCCCATTCCTTCCCGCCTTGTGTGTGTGACGGCTGTCTTTTAGTTGGTAGAAATGGGTGGAAAACAAAGCAATCTCCGAGAGTGCATGGTAAAGGACTTCAAAAAGGGATATTCGGGGAATTACAGTATTGAGTCGACTCCCAAAAGGCTTCAGACACCCTGTGAAGTAGATTGGCCATCGTTTGGGGTGGGCTGGCCCTCTGAGGGGTCACTAGACAAAGAACTAGTTAGTAAGGTGTTGAGGAGCCGGGCTGGCGGCTCGGCCTGTAATCCCACGCTTTGGGAGGCTGAGGTGAGTGGATTGCCTGAGCCCGCGGGTTCGAGACCCGCCTGGGCAACTTGGCGAGACCTACAGTAAATCAAAAATTAGCCAGGCATGGTAGCCCATGCCTATAATTCCAGCTACTCGGAAGGCTGAGGCCAAAGGATCGCCCGAGCCCAGCGGGTCGAGGCTGCGGTGGCCGGGAACGTGCCCCTGCACTCCAGTCTGTGCAGAGTGAGACTCCAACTCAAAAAGAAAAAGTAAGGTGTTGAGGGTTATTATGGGAGAGATTGAATTCTCTCCCGATCACTCTGGATAAAGGTCTGTTTAGAAGAAAGCTATAAAGTCATGCTGGCCCAAGTAATGGTTCCCTCAAAGTGCTGACCAGCATCAGGAAAGCCCATCTGACTGAGAAACCTGAGGAGAAGCCCCCGCCATCTGCGCTGTTATACCCCTCTTTGCCGCCGGCACCCCCTGTGGTTGGTGCGGCATGACTGCTGTACCAGAGGCTAATCCCAGACCGGGATGCACCCCCAGTCACCTGAAGTGCCCCAGGAAGCCGCTACTGCAGAGACACCAATGTTAGCTCCCTGCTCCAACGAAAAGGCCGAAAGTAGGAGCAAAGTCTCCGAGGCGCTCAGGGCCCTGAAGAAAGCCCAAGCCAGTTTGACGAGCAGCGATGTGAGGGATTGCGCCTCTGCGCTCCCCGCAACGCTGAAGGAGCCGAAAATCAGTGAATGATCAACGCAGCCTCTGTCAGCCAGGCTCAGCGAGACATCCAGCACAAGCGACGAAAGTTGGAGGGTTTTGCTGGGATGAATGTCAGCCATTAACAGCGGCTGTGACAAAAGTCTTTGTTCCCAAAGACCGAGAAGCCCCAAGGGAAGCAGACCAAAAGATTCTCTGTAGAAAGTACACTCGCTTTCACTGCTTTGGTGGTAGGACCCACCTGGGGAGCTGTTCCATCAGGATGGGGCCGAGGTCATGGCCAGGGGCGAGGCCAGCGGGGAGGCCAGAAAAATGGGCCACCCATCCGCTGACAAGATTAGTGTGGAGCCAATGTGCACATTGTTTCTGAGAAGGGCCCTGGAAAAGTGAAGGCCCAGAGTGGATGACTTTTGCCCAACCTCCCAGGGAAGCGGGAGGGGCCAGGTAATTCAGGGAAAATACCAGCCTGCACCCCAAACCTCTGTGGCCCTGAGAGAAATGTCATTGACCTAGCCGCCATGGAAAACTATGGGGAAGACTGGGACAGACCAGTATCCGTTTTCTAGGTCCTTGGAAGCCTACGGTCCGAATGACTGTTGGGGCCGCTCCTTGACCTCATCGTAGATACCAGGGCAGACCATTCTGTGGTAACCCAGCCGGTGGGCGCCCTCTCACCCAGACAGGCCACTGGGTGGCCAGGCTCGTCGCCCTTTTACAGCCCCGACAATGCAATCTAGGGGGCCATGAAGCTGTCCACAGATTTCTATACCTTTCAGATTGCCCAGTGGCCTTAACGGGTCAGGCCCTCTTGGGGAAAGTGCAAGCCCAAACAACCTTTCATTCTGACAGCCAGGCCACCTTCGCCTTAAGAAGTCCTGAAGCGAAAATCATGGCTCTTACAGTCCCCCGAGCAGAATGGCAACTTTGTAGTCTCATCGAGGAGCCCTGACAGTAACCTGAATTCCCCTTTAAAGTGCCCAGGGTATGGGCTGAAGATAATCTCCCCCTATTGGCCTGGAACTTTCCCCCAGTAGTAATGGAATTAAAGCTGGGAGTCGAACCCACCCATCAGAAACAGTCTTTCATTCCCTGCAAAGCACCAGTTGGGATCCAAAAACACCTGGAAAGACTTACAATATGGAATCCTCCGGCCCTGTCTGTCATCCTGGAACACGCCATTATTATGGGTTCAGAAACCAGGAATGGAGGACTACCGGCTGGTTCAAGACTGGAGAATAGTGAATCAAGTTTCTTTACACCCGGTGGTCCCCTCCCCTACACTCCTTAGCCTCGTCCCTGCAGAAGCGGCCTTCTTTACCTGTTTAGACGTCAAGGACGCTTTCTTTGGCATCCGTTTGGCTCCTCAGAGTCAGCCAGTTTCTGCTTCTCAATGGGAAAACCCTGAGAATGGCCACAAAGGCCAATTAACTTGGACTAGATGGCCACAGGGGTTCAAAAATTTCCCAGCTGTTTTTGGCACCCCATTATCCTCCAACATAAAGGCGTTCCCAGCAGACTAGGACGGCTGTACGCTGCTCCATGCTACTGGCTGGGCGAACATGAGCGTACTGTATGGAAGAAATGCAGCAGGCAGCTCCTCATCCTCCTATGGAAGGCCGGCTACAAAGTTTCAAAAAAAAAGGGTCAACCCCTTCGAGTCCCCTCCCGCTATGGGAGCTTTTCTGTCCACTCAATAAGTCCTGTGACCTGCCTGGGCAACTTGGTGAGACCTCATCTCTACAATAAATCAAAATGAGCCAGGCGCGCGCCTGTAGTTCCAGCTACTCGGAAGGCCGAGGCGGGAGGATCGCCGGAGCCCAGCAGGTCGAGGCTGCGGTGGCCGGGAGCGGCCGCTGCCCTCCAGTCTGGGCGACGGAGTGAGACTCCAACTCAAAAAAAAAAAATAAGTCCTGCGTTCTAAAAAACAAAAACAAAAAGGTTTCAAAGAAGAAGGCCCAAATCTGTCAAGAAAATATCAGACATCTCCACTTCCATCTATCCCAGAGACAGCGTCAGCTTGGCCCAGAAAGAAAACAGGCCGTCTGCCCTATTCCAGTTCCAACCACCAGACGTCAGGTTCGTGAATTTCTTGGGGCCGCGGGGTTTTGTAGAATTTGAATACCTAACTTCTCAGTACTGGCAAGGCCTCTTCATGAAGCCACAAAGCGGGGGAATGGAAGCCACTGTTACGGGAACAAACACAACAAAAGGCCTTTGAGGAAATTAAGCTGGCCCTTGTTAGCGCACCCAACCTGGGACTCCCCCGCATGCCCAAGCCTTTTTTCCAGGGCGAACGCACATGCTGGGGTAGCATACCTCTCCAAGCAGCTTGACACTGTGGCCCAAGGCTGGCCGCCTCGTCTGCAGACACTCGCTGCCACAGCCCTTCTAGTGGCAGAGGCTGACAAATTAACTATGGGACAGGAACTAACAGAGTGCCCCATTCGGCATTGGCATGAATGGAATAGAAGGGGCAGTACCGGCTGGCAAATGCCCAAACGGTCAGATACCAGGGAGTGCTGTGTGAGAATCCATGCATCCATCGAGACGTGGTGCGAACCCTCAGCCCTGCGACCCTGCTGCCCACTGAGCCAGGTCAGCCCCGTCATGATCGCATGGAGGTCATGGACAAGGCATTTTCCAGCCGACCTGACTTGACAGAGCAGCCTCTCAGGGACCCCAATGTGGAATATTTCACGGACGGCAGCAGCTCTATAGGCGAAGGAAAACGGTTTGCTGGACACACTACAGGAACTCTACATTCTACCATTGAGGCAAAGCCACCACCCAAAAGGCAGAATTAATTGTGCTCACCTGAGCTCTCCAGCTGGCGGCAGGACTAAATGCCAGTCTACGCACTCAAGATATGCCTTCACCCCCCTCCATGCACACGGGGCTCTCCATAAGAAAAAGGGCCTGGCCAACTCAGGAGGCAAAGACACAAAGCAGGGTGGAGAAATCCTCAAACTGTGGGGTGCTGAATGGGCCCCTAAGAAGGTTGCGGTTATGCATGGCCGGGGACACCAGAGGGGAGACCCAAGAGTCACCAGGGAAACTGAAAGGCAGACTGGGAGGCAAAGCCTCTTCAGGGCAGGTCGGAAAGGCTTCTACCCCACCCGAGAAAGTACATATAAAAACTAAGAGATATTTGCAGCCCCTGACCAGAGGAAGCTCAGTACAGTCCACACCTGTGTTTTTTGTTTTTTTTTTTTTGAGTTGGAGTCTCACTCTGTCGCCCAGATTGGAGTGCAGTGGCCGCTCCCGGGCACCGCAGCCTCAATCTGTTGGGCTCCGGCGATCCTTCCGCCTCAGCCTTCCAAGTAGCTGGAACTCCAGGCGTGCACTACCACACCGGCTAATAATTTTTTAATTTATTGTAGAGATGAGGTCTCACCAAGTTGCCCAGGCGGGTTTCGAACCCGCGAGCTCAGGCAATCCACTCACCTCAGCCTCCCAAAGGTGCGGGATTACAGGCTGAGCCACCAAGCCCGACCGTACACCTGTGTTTTCAAACGGAGCCCCTCTACGGTTTCCAGCAGAGAACAGGCCAATCATGGAAGATGGAGACATTACAGAGGCATGTCTTTGAGGGGGAGCTGACCTTCCCAACGCAAACCTCATGCCTCAGCTCACAGATCGCTACCTAGGTGGCTGTGCTTCCATTTTCCTAGCTCAGTTTAGATTTGGAAGAAAAATATTTTAACATCGAAAGTAGCTTAGGGGTGCTGAGGAACTTGAGGTCTCATTGGCAATGCGGACCGATTTCAACGCAAATGTATCAGGGACGCAAGGTAAGAGGGTCCCAGGGTAGCATAGCAGGAACCGGCCGCAGAGAGAGACGGAACGCCGAGGCAACACTGCCTGGAAACAGCGTTTATTCTCAAATTCACATCCAAAGGCTGAGCCTTGAACGCAGCCAGGCATTGCGTTATATAACCTTCGTCTCCCTTATAAGGCTACAGTTCAGCATTATTCATTTGATTGGGGATTTGTATAGCTCCAGGCTGCAGTTAGCATGACGTGTTACACACTGATTGGTTTTCCTTAATTATTTCATGTGCATGTCCTATTTGCTGATGGACTTACAAGATCACTATCCTGACTGGATTCCGCCAAAAGTTGGAACACGTAGCCTACCAAAGTGACAAGCTCGTGAAAAGTGTAGCATTAAGAAGCAGAAAGTAACTTATTTTCCCTGTTCTTATTCCTGCATTTTGCTAACATGTCTTTGGGCTCGGTAAGCAGGCTCCTATTTTTGGCCATGGTTAATATCTGTCACGATGCTTAGGCTTCTGGTGTTCGGTTCTTAATTTAGGTCTTGCACTTACACCTGGAGGATCAATCCATGTGATTTCAAAGGAAGTGAGAATTCTTTAGAATAGAACACAAAATTGGCAAGCTGTTCTGTGACCGGGAATAAAGAAATCCAGACAAGTGCATTCTGTATAAAATTTCTAACTTTTCTACATTTATCAGTCTTCCAGCTTATCCAGGACATATCACTCTACCTGAAATTTTCAGAACAATGAGACTTGGAATTTAACTCAAGCATAAATCTCCGACAATTTAAAAAAGATACCAAAGCTTCAATGCACTTTAGTTCATAGATTTTGTTTACAGGAGAGTTCTTCAGGCTTTCACTCATAATATACATTTACTTTCTCCCAGATAATCTTCTAATAAATTGAATACCTGGCATCCCAACCCATGCCCAAATAGAAATAGAAAATTAGAAGAGATAGCACTCTTCTAAGAAGCTTGGCCTCTAACATCAAAGAAAGACAGCTGACAGGATGACAAGAAGACAGAATAATTACAAAAATAAGATACAAGAATGCAAAACACAAAGCAGCCCCAATAATTATATTCAGAAGCTTTTCCAGCCTTGCTGACATTCCTGTCAACCCTCATTATGTTCTCTTTGATGGCTACAACTACCGCCTACTAGTTTTATCCTGCTGGAGCCTTCTTTCATTCTAGTATAGGGGTCCCTAGCCCCTGGGCCACAGACCAGAACTGGTCCGTGGCCTGTTAGGAACCGGACTGCACACAGGAGGTGAGTGGCAAGTGAGTGAGTGAAGCTCCATCTGTATTTACAGCTGTTCCCCATCACTTGAATTGCCACCTGAGCTCTGCCTCCTGTCAGATCAGCAGCAGCATTAGATTCTCAGAGGAGCACGAACCTAGATCCCTGGTGATCTGAGGTGGAACTGAGGCAGTGACGCGAGCCCCCGGGAGCAGCTGCAAATAGAGATTAACATGAGCAGTGAGATTGGACTGCACGTCTGCGCACCTCAGTCCGTGGAAAACTTGCCTTGCACAAAAGCAGTCCCTGATGCCAAAAAGGTTGGGGACCACGGCTCTAGTGGATTCTCTGCAGTGTTGATGCAGGTATTTTCATGCAAGAAAAATGATAAGCTATGCTTACTTGAATGCCTCAGCTGCACTGCTTTTGCCATCTGGACACTGTTTCAAACTATATCTGGGATTTTGTTTTTATTCAGATAGGGTAAGGCCAGCAGATTAGGAAATGACTGTCACGGAAAATAGAGTTTTTTACTCACAGTTCCAAGAGGAGGGAGCATGCCCACCCTAGGCCACAGGGAAGCACCGGGAGGCAGAAGGGACAAGGTAAGAACGTGGGCACAGCCAGGCTCGGTGGCTCAGCCGGTCATCCCGCGCCTTTGGGAGGCTGAGGTGAGTGGATGGCCTGAGCCCCCGGGTTCGAGACCCGCCTGGACAGCGAGACCTCATCTCTACAATAAATCAAAAAATCAGCTGGGCGTGGTAGCGCATGCCTGTAATTCCGGTTACTCGGAGGCTGAGGCGGAAGGATCGCCGGAGCCCAGCAGGCAAGGCTGCGGTGGCCAGGAGCGGCCGCTGCACTCCAGTCTGGGTGACCGAGTGAGATTCAAACTCAAAAAAAAAAAAAAAAAGAACGTGGGCAGGAGCCTTTACTTTGTTTTTCATGGGAAGGAATGAGTAAGGCAGGTCAACAGGCTTAGGATTAAATCATGTCAATAATTTTGGCCATCTCTGGAGTCTAGTGGTGGTTCTTGTTTTGGGGGCAAGGTGTAGTTCTAGATAGCAGCAACCTGATAAAAGGAGGGAGGTGAGGGTATAGTGTCAGGACGACTCGGTTTGCAAAACGAGGGTGTACTCACAAGCGAGTAGCTGACTGTCTCTAGAAATTAGCTGGGAGGGGAGTTTCTCCTGAGGCTCCTGAGTCCTCAGGTGTCAACACAGGGTAAAGCACAGGAATAAAAGCATAATTAATGTGAGCACGGCTCAGACGTTTTTGTTCGGATCTGAGTCCGTTCACACTGGGCCTTAGCACATCTCGCCTAGACTCATCTCCAGCTGCTTCCAGGACACCTGAGTTCTGTCCACAACCCTGCTTTTCCACCTACCGCAGACCACCCATGCCCTTTCCACTTCTGTGGCTTTTCCCATAGTGTCCCATGTGCTAGGAACTCTTTCACTCTTTCTCTCACACGTTGTACCTAGCAGGCTCATCTGGAGCCTTTGGAAAACCTGCTCAGACTCCTTGAGTCCCTTTGGCACGCGTACACGCTCTTTCCTGTCATCTCCCTTTACATTCGGTTTACGTCTCCGCTACAGTTAGTGCTTAATAAGTTGTCATGTGTCTGTTAACGGGTGTGCTTCCGCTATCAAAATACGAGCTCTATAAATAGAGACTGTCTTATCTGTCCTTGACTCCCCAGTGACTAGCACATATATTAAACACCACAGGCACATGCCTGATGGAGGTTGACTGCATGGCAGACATGAGCTCTTTTGTGTAGCAGGTGAGAAGCCGTACAAACTTAAATCGCTTCCACGGGTATTATGTTAAGGCAAAGCTGCTTGGCTTTACATTAGGATTTTAGAAATTCAGATAAAGTTCGATAAAAGAAAGAATTATTAGTGAAGCCAGAAATCATCCTTACTCTCAGGAGTCTGATTGGTTTTGATTTTGGAAAGCTGATTTTTTTTTTTTTTTTTTTTTTTTTTTTGAGTTGAAGTCTCACTCGGTCGCCCAGACTGGAGTGCAGTGGCCGCTCCCGGCCACCGCAGCCTCAACCCGCTGGGCTCCGGCGATCCTTCCGCCTCAGCCTTCCAAGTAGCCAGAATTACAGGCATGCACTACCACGCCCAGTTGATTTTTTGATTTATTGTAGAGATGAGGTCTTGCTCCCCAGGCGGGTCTCGAACCCGCGGGCTCAGGCAATCCACTCACCTCAGTCTCCCAAGGCACGGGATTACAGGCTGAGCCACCGAGTCCGGCTTGTTTTTTTTTTTTTTAATGAAACCCTAAGTCCTCTCCCATCTCATCGTTCAACTAAAATGGGCATGCCTGACTTAAAAGGAAGAAGCGGAAAAGATTACTTTACGTATATGCTGAGTCTGTTGGAACCAGTGCTCTGCTTTATTCAAACTGTAAGGTGAGAACCTTTAGCTTTTCAGTCAATGAAGAACTCTAGGGATCACCTTGAAGAGGAGACAGGGAGATTTGGGAGGGCAGCTGGCCTTCCCCATCACCCCTAAAATCATACCATGTAAAGAATGTCTAATTTGGCCCTGAGTCACCAAGTGTCAGACTAATCCTGCTCAGCTCCTCCAGAATCTGTTGATGGAGCATGAGTGATGCATAGTATTGTCAGGAAGACACTTAACCATTCTGCGTTTAGTCAAATGAAGATCCGTTTCCAGCCCAGTTTGTATGAGATTCTTCCCCTAACGCTGTTTACAAGTCCTTCTTCAGCTAAGGAGCAAATTCTCACCCTTTAGTACCAGAGAGCTCATTTCTATAAAAGCATCAAAGCGAGAGAAGGAAAGAAAGATTGAGACAGAAGAAGAGTGGGACTGTAAAAACAACCCTTTAGATTCCAGATCTATTCAAAATAACATAAAACGTTTTCAAGCAGACCTGTTCTTCCATATCAGCCTGAAAAGAAATGTGACATGCGATGCTTGAAATAAAAGGTAAAAGAAATAGTAAGCATTCAAAGTGAAACCTGCCTTTCTTAATGAGGGTCTTGCAGGCCAAGCCAGGACAACCCTGCAGGACGGAGAATATTCTATGGATAAGAAGGACTTTGGCTACAAAAGGAAGACCCAGCTTGACCTCACGAAACTCACCCTGGGAACTGCGGCATTTGACAACACACCGCCAGCCTCCTCCAGGTGAGATTCCTACTTGGTCTGACACGTGCTTAAGTCAGGACAAGTGGCCAATTGTTTTTATGATTGCTCTTTCCCTGAAGTGTTTCTCAACACAAGTGATTTTTGAGACTAAAAAGAGATAATTAAATGCTGGAATATATTTGATTTATTGAGCATGGGATTATTTCTGACATTTATTGAGGACGCCAGGAGAGTCCAGAGCTGAAAAATAAGTGCTCATGACTTTGCTTGATGTTTTGATAAGACAGAGAGACACGACCTGGGGCAAAGGTGGCAAACTGGAAGCTGGCCTTCTGTTCCCCTGCCCCTGAGGGTCTTTTCAGCTCTACCCTCTTCACCAGGAGACCCTCCCCAGAAGTGGGCCCCTCACAGACCTTTGCAGCCCAATCAAACACAGTGTTTTCACTTTCACCTGAAAAGAACTTCAGATTTCCCCCAAAAATCACAAAAATAAAAACATGATAAAGAATACCTAAATATCATTTATCCAAATTCCTGTTGTAAGCATTCTACCCCATTTTTTATCACTTGTTCTATCTCATTTATCTGCACCAATCAACCATCTATCATCTAGTATCTCTTTGTCTATCAACTATCATTTATCTATCTGCCTATCATCCATCTATCTGTCTATCCATCCATCCATTCATCCATCTTTCTTTCTTTCTCATTTTAGGGTAAGCCACACACCCCAGCTCCTTTTCTCTAAATACTTCAGTGTACATTTCCTAATAATAGAGATATATGCTCCTATGAAGCCACAGTGCAATTATCAACTTCCGTGAATTCAGCATTGGTGCAGCACTTTCATCTGTCTTACTGTTTTGATCTAATGTTGTCAGTTGACCCAGTAATGTCCTTTCTAGCATTGTTCGCCTCCAGTCTAGAATCCAGTCTGGGGTCAGGTGCCACATTCGTCGTCTTGTCTCTTTGCCTTCCTTTGATCTCAAACATTTCTATAGCCCTTCTTTGATTTTTATGACATTGCCATTTTTGAAGAATATAATCCACTCTTTTTGTTTAAACACAGTGTTTTCCATGTTGTATTTGTCTGATGTTTCCTTATGATTACAGTCACACCTTGGAAATATTGTGGGTTTGGGTTCCGATCCCTGCAATAAAGCAAGTCACATGATATATTTGGTTGCCCAGTGCATATAAAAGTTATGCTTACACTATGCTTTAGTCTACTAAGTGTGCAATAGCATGATGTCTAAAAACAGTGTATGTACTTGACTGCTAAAAAGTGCAAAATACTTGACTGCTAAAAAATGCTAACAATCATCTGAGCCCTCAGTGAGTCATAATCCTTTTGCTGGTGGAGGATATTGCCGCTATGTTGATGGCCGCTATGTTGATGGGTGGTTTCTGAAGGTTGAGGTGACTGGGGCAATTTCTTAAAAACAGGACAACGATGAAGACTGCTACATCCATTGGCTCTTTCATGGAAGATTTCTCTCTAGCATTCGATGCCCTGTTATAGCATTTGACCCACAACAGAACTGCTTTCAAAATGGGAGTCAATCCTCTCAAAATCAGCTACTGCTTTATCACCTAAGTTTATGTAAAATTCTAAATCCTCTGTTGTCATTCTAACAATGTTCACAGCATGTTTACCAAGAGTAGATTTCGTCTCAAGAAACCACGTTGCCAGGCTCGGTGGCTCAACCTGTAATCCCGCGCCTTTGGGAGGCTTGAGGTGAGTGGATTGCCTGAGTCCGCGGGTTCGAGACCCACCTGGGCAGTGAGACCTCATCTCTACAATCAATCAAAAAATCAGCCGGGTGTGGTAGTGCATGCCTGTAATTCTGGCTACTCAGAAGGCTGACGCGGAAGGATCGCCGGAGCCCAGCAGGTGGAGGCTGCGGTGGCTGGGAGCGGCCACTGCACTCCAGTCTGGGCGACAGAGTGAGACTCCAACTCAAAAAAAAAAAAGAAACCACTTTATTTGCTTATCTCTATGAAGCAACTCTTCACCAATTCAAGTTTTATTGTGAGATCGCAACAATTCAGTCATACCTCCATGATCCACTTCTAGTTCGAGTTCTTTAGCTATTTCCACCACATCTGCAGTTACAATAAGTAACATCGAATATCACTGATCAGAGATCACCATAATAGGTTTAATAATAATGAAAATTTTCAAAACGTTGCAAGAATGACCAAAGTGTGACAGAGACACAAAACAAGCACATGCTGTTGAGGAAATAGCACCAGTAGACTTGCCTGGTGCAGTGTTGCCACAAAACTTCAGTGTATAAAATGCCTAATGTCTGCAAAGTGCAGTAAAGTAGAATGCAATAAGATGAAGTATGCTTGTGTATCAAAGACATGCATTCTTGAAATAACGCATAGTTGATGTCACAATCCTCTCATGGTATCACACATGTATGTCCAACTGTCTCTCATAGGTGACACTGATTTTCACCCAGTTGAAGTCTTTTCCAATTTCTCAACTGTATTATTGCTGTTTTTTTTTCTTGTAGCATTTACTAAGCAGTCTATAGGAAGACATTTAAAAACCATTCAAATACCCTGCCACTCATCAGAACTTTCCAATGTTTGGCATCCATTCGTGATTCTTGTCTGATGCAATCATTACTATGCTGTTTGTGAAATGATTTTGTTCAACTTCAGCACTATCTCCATATTTAGCAGATGGTCCACCACAGTCTACTGTAATATCTCCCCACTCCCCACCATTCATTCTCTCTCTCTCTCTCTCTCTCTCTCTCTCTCTCCAGCTAGCTACCCAGCTAGCTACCTTGATGATGTATTCCTATTTTAAATGGTTTATAATTTATTTCTGCACCTAATGATTTGTTGCTCAAATTGTCCTTTATCTTGCCTTTGGGGCCCTCCTCAAATAGTTTTCTATTTCTTTGTAACATACCCCATCATTTTTTCAAAAATGCTTCTTACTTTCTGGTATACAAGATGCTCCAAGCTCATCTTGTACCTACCCTGTCCAGCCGTGGAATCCGCCATTTCTCTGTTGGGCCCTGTTTCATTGAAAGGAAATCAATACTGGAGATCAAGATCTGATTATTAGATGAGCTCATTGCTACTAGGATAGCTTTGCTTTTGGCTCTTTCAGCAGACAAAACGGGAAACGGCTGCATATGTTTATGCATCTACATACACCTACATATGAATATGCATACACATATGCATGCATGTGTGTACACACATGTGCACCTAAACATGCCTACGTATATATATATTTTTGAAATCCTGTGACCACACCAGTTCCTTCCATTCCAACCCACGTCTATTTCATAATTTATATCCCTTCTACATGGAGAAGCTCCCTGGCTCCCAGCAGCCTCTGTGCATCCTGTTGTTCAATCCTATACACCTAACGTAGCTCTAGAATGTTTTACCATAAAACTAAAATAAACAAACCAACTCAGAAGTTCAGAAGGTTTGTGTGCTACTCCCCTGCACACACACACACACACACACACCCCATCCTGCCCAAGATTCACGGAATAGAGCTATATACTGTGACCTTAGGAATAGAGCTATATACTGTGACCTTAGTTACTTGGATTCATTCTTTTCTCACTTACTTTTTCCCTTCAGTATTTTTAGAATACTACTCATAATTCGGTTCATTATTTGAGGATTTTTTTTTAGGTTTTTGTTTAGTTTTCTTTCCATTCTGATTGTTTTCGTTTTATTTTTGAATGTGTAGCCTTGGGAAAGGCTTTTAAAAGTCAAAATATTATAAAAGCGATGCTCAGAAAAGTGTCATTCTTTCCTGTATCCTCCCAGCCCACGCCTCTCCCTGCTATTTTCTTGTAGGTAACAAATGTGATTCTTTTTTACTTATTCTCCCTATGCTTTTTCTAAATAAAGCCTTTTATCCATGTCTTCCTTCCTTTGAAGATGCAGAAGCAGAGTAAGAGTGCCTGCGTTTGCAGGTGCCTGGCAACAATCAGCCCTCACTGCATCCCTAGAAGAAAGGTGCCGTCTCAGCCTGAGATAACAGGCTTTTTCACCAGGAAAATGCTATTCATTCTGGAACAAGGAGGAGGAGTGGATTTGGTACGCCTCCAGGGTTTCAGGATAGATCAGGAGATAAGAATGGTTCAGGGCCCTGGGTGTCTCTGGGACTGGAAACCATGAAGACAGAGCCACTCGGACACTGTGATCATGCCTTAGGAAAACAGTTCTGCAAGGAGTGAAAAAGAGAAGGTGGACACTGAAGAGCTGTAGCTTCGAAAGCCACAACCTCTGATGGCTGAATACCCGACCACTGTGGGAAAGAGATTCCTCTTTCAGACCCAACTGAAAGGCAGCATAGGGCTCTCCTAGTCCTATCTATAGCTGATGGGGATGGCACCTGGCTTCCTAGCCACCAGATTCCAGTGAAGATCTGGCAGGGACAAACAGGATTGCACAGGCAGTCAGACCACCTGGGTTTTAGACACTGTGTGGTTGTCACAATAGGTGAAAAAGCCACAATTGGCCTGCTCACTGCATTCTCTTCCTTGGAGCTGATGATAACCAGTGGTGAGTGGAATGGAGTGAACTCACGTGGATGTCTTGAAGTCACCCAGTGGGGAGGACCATCAGGGCAGAGAGCGACATTCCCACAGGAGGCTGTGTGGGGAGGGCGTGAATCCCTGGAGTGTTGCTGAGAACGTGATCTCATTTCGAACCCCAGCCAGTGAGTGTTATGCCGGCTCACACAGGAGGAACCAGGCTCAGGAATACTAAGCCCGTGGTGAGCATTGCGCAGGAAACGGCGGAACGATGTTCAGAGTCCTGGACTCCCCGAATACACACTCTACATCCCGAGAATGCCGCAGAGGAAGTCAGGCACCTGGGCTCCCACCTGCGAGTGCGCAGGCAACCACCTCTCCGCTCTGTGCTTCACTCTTCCCACCTGTCTACAGAGAAGGATGGACGGAATTCTCTCTGAGCTATCTTCCAGTTCCAAGAGGGAAGTTTGACCTGTGTGTGTGTGTGTGTGTGTGTGTGTGTGTGTGTGTGTGTGTGTGTGTGTGGTGGAGGGTAGTCCCTTTCCAGTGACACAGGATTTAAGCAAAAGAAATGAAACAACTCAGATAATGGAAGCTCAGGGAAGATTTGAAAAAGACATGGGTTTCCGGGGTGTGGATTTTGGGGTCTTTCTGACCCCAATGCTATGATCAGTAGGGGTAGAAAGTGATGGCGACGAGCCAGGAGCACATTGAGGAGGCCCATGGGTTCCGCCGTGGTCTCTGGTTCAAACAAGCATGGCAGGAAAGGAGCAGAAGGTGAACGCTGGACACCTGTTAGGATCTCCCGATGGCTAGGAGCATTTTGCACATGCTTTCGTTTAATTTGTGCAAGAAATGTATGTGGTTGGTAATAATATCCATCTATACTGCATACGAGCAGCTTGAGCCTCACAGAGGTGACAGCCTCGTGCGTGCTGCAGCTAAGTAAGCAGGGAGGCAGAATGCCACGCCAAACGCCCACTGGACCCAGAGATCATCAGTGCCTGCTCCTTGCTCTAGCCTAGGAGGGAGGCAGTGAGAGACAGGCACTGCGAAGATGCTACACGGTGTGCCCTTGCTCCAAATTTGAGACATTGCCGTGTAGAGGGGGCACCCTGGCGCGCGCATTGAAGTTTTCCTTCCTTTCTCTACCCAGTTTTGTGGGGAGTAAAATATGACATTCGGTTAATTAATTTTTCAGATCTACAAGGCCGGTGTCGAAAAGGCTGTAAATTAAACAATTCTCATTTCCATAACACTGTGGTCCAAAGGGTGTCATCGCTTTAGGATGCATCCCCGAAGCAATGATGCGTGGTTTTTATTAAACAACGGCCCAGATGCCCAAGCCCCTTGCCCCTGCCTTGTGATGTAGTTAGGCATGCGAAACAGAAAAATAATCGGACGTGTTTATCTCCTGAGTTTTAAGAATATGAATCTACTCAACAGGGCTGTCAGGGACTGCTCCCAAGACGGGTCTACTTATGAAAAAAAGTTAAAATAAAAAAGGCCGCTTGCTGTGTAATCTCAATCTCATTCCTAGGAGATGAGAAGTGCCTCACCCCAGAACACTTAGGAGAGCAGGATGGAAACGGGGGCGGGGTGGGAGGAGGAGGACCCAACAGAGGGCAGGAAGATCGGACTGGAGGACACAGAGGCGAAGCCTGACGCCGACCCAGGAGCGAGACGCTTGGAAGGGCCTGGATGGCCGGTGGAGGGGCATGGGGCAAGGTGAGAGTCGCAGACACAGAGAACAAACAGTGAGAACTGCAGAACTGAGGTGGGGGTTTGTTTCTGGGCGTCTGATGGTGTTTGGCCAGGGTGTCGCCCCAGCATGCCTGGGGTTTGAATGCTAGACGGAGGAGAAAGTCAGAGGCAGGTGCACACTGAGCGTGGAAGGGCAGAGGTTGGCCACAGATCAGGGACATGGGCAAGCAGGCTCTGGGGTCAGGCGGTCCCCAAGGCCAAAGGAAGGCGCGGAGTTGAGACTGTCCCTGACGTCCCTCACTGGGGTCCACACCACAAGCCGGGGCCGGGGCTGAAGAAGCTGGGGTAGCCCGGGAGCCTGTACGGCAAGAAGCTCGGAAGCCAGACAAGGAGACTGAGGCAGAGGAGCAGGGCCAGGCTGGAGGGGAGGGGCAACCTTATGGCTCCAGCCACAAGAATGCAGCGGGTTGTGCAGTCTGATACATCTTGGCGGGGCCTGCAGGGAGGCATGGCTGGAATGGGGGTGGGAGGGCAGGGAGCGGGACGACACCCAACACAGAAAACTAGCTTGGTGCTCTCATTAATGGAGAGTGTGTGGTGAGCGGGGGCCAAAAACGACACGCTTAGTGAACCCCTTGCTTTGTGAACCCCTGGCATGTGCCTGGAGCTATACTAGCTTCTGGCGAGGATACAAAAATTGTCAAGATGGGACCTTGCATAAAGGAAATTAAGCTTGGCCAGAGCTAATTACAGCCATTGGTTGAGTGCACAGGGAAATCTTCTGAGGGGATATGGTATCTGGACCAGACCCGTCAAAATAATAGGGGATTTTTCTAGGAGAGAGGGGGAAGAGAAGAACGTTTTAGATGGAGGAAGCCATGTGTTGTAGGCATGGATTCCTGGAAAGATTCGAGTGTATTCACCAGACTCACCATGGCAGGAAACCCAAACTAAACATTTTAGGGAAAAAATTATTAACCAGAGTAGAAACAGAATCCTCAGTTATCCAAACATTCTATCACACAGTGTTCATGTTCTTTGACTAGACTTTTCCAGAAGTGCTTCTCATAGCTATTAAAGCATATATGGGGAGGGATTCATGGTCCATCACTCTGAGAAAATATCAGGCTAAGCACACTGAAAGATCGTGTCTTCTGTGCAGGACTTCTCAAAGCTTGTACTATATTAATATGCATTATGAAAGAGGGGGTGTAGCATGAAGCATTATTCATGTTTATTAGAAGAGGAAATTTTTTTTTTCAGCTCAAACATGAAATGAGATATCTAGGAAACTGTAGCTTACTGTTCCTATTAATCTAAGCCTTACGACATGGGCAGACATATTCAAGGGAACACCCCAAAAACCCCAGAATTCATTTATAAAAAATGGCATATTTATTCTTACATGTCTAAACTTCAGTCACCTTCAAAGTACTCTCCATTTGATGCAATACACCTACAGATAATTTTTTTAAACTGCTCAAAACAGTTTTTGAACCCATCAACTTTGATGCCTTTTAGCGTTTCTGCCATGTTTTGTTTCACCTCTTAAGCCACACCAAAGAATGTTTCCCTTTGAGGACTTTTTTCATCTGGGGAAACAACAGATCGGGGGAATAGGGAGATCAGGTGAATGGGGAGGGTCAGGCGTGGGGTTCATACCATGTTTGGTCAAAAAGCGCCGAACACTCAGCACGGCATAGGCAGGTACATTGTCACAGTGGAAGAATCAGTCATCTGTCTGTCACAATTCGGGACATTTCTTCCACAAATTGTGATGCAATCTTCTCAAAACTTCCATATAAAAACTTTGGTTGACCGTTTGATCGAGAGGAACAAATTCTGAGTGTACTACCAGGGGCCCGCCCTTCAGAAGATAATTATGGGCTTTTGGGGGTACCCCCTCATATATGCCAAAGTCCATGTCTCCTTTATTGTACCTTGTGAAGTTTTTGTCCCAGCAGTTTCCATATTATGTGGTAATGGTTTGCCCCAAGACCTGTACCGTTCAATGTGGTGGCCACCAGTCACACATAGCTACTGAACCATTGAAATGCGGCTGGCTACCATTGCAATGTGCTCTTAGTCTTTCAAAAGTGAGTAGGGATACATTTACACCTTGCATCTTATTTCCACTGGACAGCACTGCATAGGTCGTGAGCTATTTGAGTGTGGAGACCTAAACTCTCTAGACATTCTTGACTCTTAACAAATATCCTAACATACAACAAGCATCCAGTAAGTATTTGCTGAATTAACAAGTACGTAAATATATGAAACCCTCTACCTAAACTACTTGCTGCCCTTAAAGTCTGATCCCATGTGCGCATTCTCATTTTCTGATTTTCACCTTACAAAGGTTTTCTCTGCTTATATAGACATGACCTGTTTCGTAATGTGAACATCACGTTTGCATGTACAAAAGCTATCCCCTAAACTCTTTTAACAAATCCAGAAAGCTCGCATTCCAAGTCCCACACTGCCTTCGTCAAGAATCCAGAGCTCCGGGTCAGGAAGCGATCGCAGTTGGGAGGCCTGACCAGGAATATCCAACAATTCACGTGAACACGACCCTCTCTCCGTGCCATATTCTCACTTGTGGCCTCATTCCCCTCGTTCTTCTGCCTCCAACGAAACTGTCTTCGGAAAAAACAACTCCCTAACTGCCAAAGTCTTTGCTAATACTCTCAGTTGTAGGCTTTCTGCAGCATTTGCTACTTTCAAGCAAGCGTCCAAATTTTGCAATGTCCTCTGAATGATGCTCCCATTTCCTTCTGCTCTGCCTCCTCCACACACCCTCCCAAGGTCTTTCTTCTCCCTCTCACCTCCCTGCCCTGACACTGATTTTCTGGGTAACTGGGGAAATCTCAAGGCAGTTTTTAAACTAGAAATCTCGGAACAGCACGGCACGGGCCAGACTCCCTCTGGGCACTGTGAACGTTGAGTGAGATAATGAAAGCAAAGTGCTGTGCAAACTGCCAAGTGTGAGTAGGTGTGAAGCATTATTCTTATTAAATTGGAATGGGCTGAATAAAGCAAGACAACTTGCCGCTTTTTTCCTGAGTTTCTGAGCCTTCCTGCTCCTTTGAAGGACGCTTACCCCTATCTAAGTTACCTGGAGAGAAACCATTCAGACCACTTAGTATTTTTACCCATCCAACTGATACTTTCATTCACCTTCCCAATTTTCTTCTTCTCTACTTGACATCTGGTTTAGAGAAGAGTATGGAAAAATAATCCTGCAGTAGTGAGTGAACTTCCTTCTCATCCCTTCTAAAATATCCTACTGCCCCTGTCATTATGCAATTATAAAGAACTAACACAGAGAAACATACTTTGCTTTTAATTGGCCATCAATATTACTTGCTATTTGAAATTTAATATACTCTTCCCCCCTCCCCAGTTATGCATAGGTTATGTGGATCTTAGTATAATGTTTAAATGAGGCCATGTCAAACAGCCGTGAAATGCTGTACGGTTGACCAGATGGACTAAGGTTTTCGTGCAGATTGCAAAACTATCCACAACTGGCCACATTTCGTCCCATCCCTTCAAGAGGTGGAGTCTATTTCTCCACGTTTGGGGTCTGGATTGGCCATAAGACTTGCTTCGGCCAATGGAGGAGCAGCTACAGTGATATAAGCAGAGGTTCAAAAAAGAATTGCTCAGTGGCACTTGTTCTCTTATTTCTTGGAGGATGCTTTGGCCACCACCAAGTGAAGAAGCCTGAGAACGCATGCCAGAGCATGACAGATGCGTTGTCCTGTCACCTTCATTGTTTCAGCCAAACTCGTGGGACCAGCCTAGACCATCCCCTTGCTAGCCAAGCCACACACATACGAAAGAACCAGAAAACCCATCCAGGTAACTAACAGGATGTGTAAGCAAAAGAAATGATTACTGTTTTAAGCCACTGAGTTTTGGGTGGTCTGTAATGCAGCAAAAGGGAATTGATACAGAAGCACTTTCTTACACATGGGTGCTCCTGTTAAAAATAATTCTCACGCCAGGCTCGGTGGCTCAGCCTGTCATCCCACGCCTTTGGGAGGCTGAGGTGAGTGGATTGCCTGAGCGTGAAGGTTCGAGACCCACCTGGGCAACTTGGTAAGACCTCATCTCTACAATAAATCAAAAAAATTAGCCGGGTGTGGCAGCGCGCGACTGTGGTTCTGGCTCCTCGGAAGGCTGAGGTGGAAGGATCGCCGGAGCCCAGCGGGTCGAGGCTGCGGAGGCCGGGAGCGGCCGCTGCGCTCCAGTCTGGGCCACAGAGTGAGACTCCAACTCAAAAAGAAAAATAAAATAAAATTTAAAAAATAATCCTCACAGGTAACGCATGAACTTTGCAACTGGATGGTGCAAACGGCTGGAAACCGTGGAGAAACCATCAGCCAGAACTTCAGACTTTCAGTGGCAGCCAGAAAACCGCTGAGGAGACTGCGGTAGCTGCTAGAAAAGTGGCAACACACTTCATGTCGGGCAGCAGTTTGGAAGGCTGTTTCCTGGAGCCTTAGTCATAACAGTATCATGAACACATAATGAATGAATGATTAATAATACTAACGATGGTTCCTTGTCTGTGTTGCTCTTTGAAGCTCATCATCCAGTCAGAATGACGAGGAAAGGAATAAAAGGGAAGAACAGGAAGGAGAACTGTTTGAACACCTCAGCGTCCCTGGTGCTGGCATCTTGCATGGGGGGCTTCATGGGAACCACTCTGTGGACCTAGTTCAAACGCCGTTTGTCTTTTAGATGGAGGAAGATAAAGCCCAGAGAGAAACGAGGCGACCGGACCGAGTCTGTCACCACGTTCGTGCCGGTAGAGTTGGGGACTGAAACAAGGCTTAAGTTTCTCCGAGGCCAGAACTCAGGGTGGAGGAGTCTGGAGGTGAAGTCGGGGTCTGGCTTGAACAGAGGGAAGAGAGGAGAGAGGGGAAGAAAGAGTGAGAGTGGGAGAGAGAAAGGGAGA
>NW_007246696.1:131255-150819 GCF_000164805.1 Carlito syrichta | reverse complement strand
GAAAGGGAGAGAAGGAGCAAGAGAGAGTGAGAAAGAAACAAAAGAAGACAGGAGGAGAAGAGAGAGCCAGGGAGGCAAAGAGTGGGAGGGGAAGGTTGGGGGAGAAACAAAGAGAGAGAGAAGCAGAGAAAGAGGGAGAGAGAAAGGGAGGAGGAAGAGAGTGAGACAGTGTGAGGGAGAGGGAGAGGCAGAGAGAGAGAGAGAGAGAGAGAGAGAGATGAAGAAGGGAGCAGGGCCATTTTCCACAGAAGCCAAGTGTGCTCACCGCCCCCAGAGAGCCTCCCCCTTCCCGGGGGAACACCGCCACGAAGACTGGTCAGCGCCTGGAGCATGCTTCCCAGTCTGAGGTGTTCTTTCCCAGAATCACCAATTAGCACCTGTCGCCGTCATTTTCCCGAGCGGTTGATGAGGATTGAGATTCTGGCGGGTTGGAGATTTCACTGAAGCCCTCCGGTTAAGAACGATGACATTCAGAGCAGAACTAATAGCTCACACTTGGAATGGATTCCTTCTTTTGTATGACTGGATTCTCCCAGGACCTGTTCAGTTTTGATTTTTCGGTACCCACGCACTTTGACAAGCTACTGTTCGCCAGTAATAACTTTTGGAGGCCCCCTGGCCAGAGAGCAGAACAGCTCATCGCCGAACAATACGGCTGATTTATGTTATTATTAGGAGAGTTTGCAAAGGACGATTCGTTTTCCCCGTGCTCTGAGGTGATCCTCAGAGTCTGCCTTCCCTCTCAATATTGCACATTGACTCCTGTTGGTGCAGAGGGTATGCCACCCACGCAAGGTGCCGTCCAGGACCCAACCCGTGGAGGTGGGAGGCAAAGTGTGGGCTCCAGGGAGAGCGGTGTCCTTGGCTTTCTACCCGCTAGTGAGAACCTCTTCATCAGGAGGGACGCTCCCGTCGAGGTCACGCTGGTCCCTCTGGTTTCACGCACGTGCACCGCAGCCCCGGCGGGCTGGGCTGCACTGACTGGTTTGGTTGGGCATTTCCTCCATGCGGTGGTGTAGCCGTTGACACCAAAGCCTCTGAGATTTATTTTTTTATTTATCTATTTTTTTTGAGTTGGAGTCTCACTCGGTCGCCCAGACTGGAGTGCAGTGGCCGCTCTCGGTCCCCGTAGTCTCGACCTGCTGGGTTCCGGCCACCCTGCCACCTCAGCCTTCCCAGTAGCCGGAACTACAGGCACGCACTACCACACCCGGCTGATTTTTTATTTATTTTAGAGATGAGGTCTTGCCGCCCAGGCGGGTCTCGAACCCGCGGGCTCAGGCAATCCACTCACCTCAGCCAAAGGTGCGGGATGACAGGCTGAGCCACTGAGCCCGGCTGACTCTGAGATTTAACTCCTGAGCCAAACCCAAACCCAGAGCCCTGAGTGATTACGACTGGAGCTAGCACGTGCTAACTTGCTCACTCAACACCTGCTGTCGGTTTTCCGGAAAGCGGGACCTCTATTGTCTTTAGTGGAATCAGCCCTTCCTGTTCTGGGGTGGGGTTAACGTTCTCCCGGGCTGCAGGGTGGAAACAAGACACAGGCATGTTCTTTCCAGCCCACAGGGTTTGGTCGGGCCTGGGCACACCAGCCAATTCATGCCAGGGAGAGGAAGCCAGGGCTTTTCAGCAGTTATTGGGAAACAGATCTTTTCTTTCCATATTAATACCTAACTTGGCAAGATATAAGGCTAAACTACTAGTGAACATTTTTGTCATCACATATCAAAAAAAAACCTGTCTAATAATGAAAGATGGAAGAAAAACTCTTGGAGACAGAGACAGAATCCTAATGACATTGTTTGAGCATCTAGATCTATCCCTTCCTGAAGCCATCACCCTTTGACTCTTAGATACACTTGCCATCCATTCCTCTATCCACTGCTGCATAACCGGCCATCCCCAAGCTTAGGGGCACTTAAAGGTCATCCATCAGCTTCATTCTCAAAGTAACTCAATGATCAAAGTACTCAACAAACAGGGGAAAGGAGACAAACTTGATAGAACTTTTCCAAAACAGTCAGCAGCATAGCATAGCGGCCAGTTCATGTCTCTTGAATCATCAAGTTACTGATTTATTTAGCGGAAGAGAAGCAGCTCTTATCTCATTCACGTTACGACCATCCTTCTGAGAAAAAGAGGCCCCGTGCCCCTGCCTTGTGGTGTCATTTCTGGTCCCTCCTTGCCTAGCCCTCTCATGGACATGCAGTGTTCCGTGGTTGGATTGTTCGTCCCCTGCACATTGGAATCTGCTCTGGAGAGCATCAGAATTCTAAAGACCACTTGACCTGTTCAGCACCAGACTGTGCCAAAATGTACATCCTCCGCCTACCCTGGCTTCCCCTGAACCACAAGCTCGGGCGCCGTGAGGTCAGCACCTCCTAGGAGAAAGCCGCTTTCCCTCTCCCTGACTGGATCCCTTTTCCAGGCCGGCATTTAAGTCCATTCGGGAGATCCCCTCACGAGCCTTTTTTCCCATCTGCTGGGTCAGGAGTCGGGCAGTCCCGACATGGACCAGCTGAGCGCAGAGGTCAGGAACAGCTTCCCCGGGGCTGGAGCTAGAGTAGGACTCGTCCCAGTCACGGGGACATGAGAGTCCAAGAGCTCGAGGAGTCAGAGTGAGATCCACAAGGGAGAGCTGAGCTTCAGGGGCCAGCCAGAGGAAGAGATCAGTGTCGTGATTTGTTTAGGGGATCATAAGATCCAGCTAGAAACACCCCCAAAGCATCTCAGGCTTGGGGAAAAGGGAATGGTCCTGCTACGAGCAGCCTTAGGGCAGCAACCACCAGGACACACGACACAGGCTCCGTCATCTGCTGTGCAGCCTTGAGCTAATTAATTACACTCTCAGTGCCTGATTTCCCCGGTCTGTAAATTGTGGCTAATGGTAGTGCCTGCAGATAGTTCCTTCTGAGGTTGTTGGAAGACTTATGAAGAGTGAGATCGTGGAAAATGCCAAGACTTGTAGGTTCTCCCCAGTAGACATGCGTGGTTGCTACCACTGTGTGATTATCCCCCACAGCTCTGAGTCTGCCTCTGAAAGTTCTCAAGTGGCATCAGTAGCAACCGGCAAGTTAGATGTTTCCCCGATGTACCTCCTGGCTTCTCTTTTAGTGGCCTAAAATTCACACCTCTTTTTTTCTTTCAGTCTCTCTTTTTTACTTTTTAATTTAATTTATAATTTTAAAGACGTGAGGTACAATTCAGGATTAGGTAGTTAAGTGGTCATTGCACAGGTAAAGTTTGGGCCTCCCTTTGGTCCCCACTTCACCTGGTTCGAGATCAAGGATGCTTATTGATGCTATATGCCCCTTCCTCCCTCCCTGACAGCGTCCCGCCACTGCCAATCCCTTTCTTATAGCATTGTGACTCACGTTCAGGGTCCACTTATGAGTGAGAACATGTAGTACTCAGTTCTTTGTTTCTGTGATAGATCATTGAGTATCTAAATCCATCCAAGTTGCTGCAAAGTCCATAATTCTGTCCTTCTTTATGGCTACGTGATACTCCATTGTGTATATGGACCACATTTTTTTAATCCAGTCTACTTTTGGTGGGCAGCATGTTTGGTTCCATGGTTTTGCTGCTGTGAATAATGCTGCGATAAACATGCATGTACAGTATCTTTTTCATAAAATGATTTTCATTCTTCCAGGTATATTCCCAGAAAAGGGATCGCTGGGTTATATGGAAGGCTGATTTTTAGATCATTTAGGAATCATCACACTGTTTTCCACAGAGGCCGTACTAAAAGTGGGCAAAAGATAGGAATAGACACTTCTCAAAAGAAGACATACAAGCAGCCAACAGGTACGTGAAAAAATGCTCAGCCTCACTAATCATCAAAGAAATGCAAATTAAAGCCATACTGAGATACCACCTACCTCCAGTCAGGATGGCCATCGTTAATAACTCAGAAAACAACACATGCTGGTGAGGAAATGGAGAAAAAGGAATGCTTCTATGCTGTTGGTGGGCGTGTAAGTTAGCACATCTCTATGTTAAGCCACATCTAACTCTTGCAAGAACAACCCTGGCTTCTCCCATCAGATGTGACAAATCATTTTGAGACTCCCACCCAGCCCCACCCACTGGACAGCTCTTCCACAGAATGGAGAATCATTCAGGAGGGAAAGGATGCCCACCTATCACTGCAGGGGCCCAGTAAGATGTTCTCCTATGACAGTGCCAGAGACTTGACGTAAAAGTCATTTCCACTGTTGTTTTCAGAGACCATTGAAAGTATTTTGGCTTTCAGCTTCCAGAGATTTCCTGCTTTGGGGTTTTTCTACTATGCACACCAGCACTTTATCCTCTGAGTATAGGAGCAATTTTGTGTCCAGAAGGACCTGGCTAGAACTGGATAAAGGAGCTACGGGTTCCGGATCTCAGAAATGCTCATCTACATGCTTGGGTGTGTGTCTGTAGATTCTGTTGAGGTCTCTTTCTTATAGAAATTATACATTCTTCAATATGTGTTAGTATATAGACTCATATACGCTAAGGGGTGGGAGTTTGTTGATGCCTTTACAGTTTTTTAGCAAAATGCTATTAAAATGAACTCTGTTAGGTATCCACACATGCGTGATATTATGCTGGGACCACAGTTTCAGAATTCGTTGTCCAAAAAATACAACAAAGGAAAGAAGGGAGGGAGGGCCCACATCTCAGCGGCCCCTCTGGTGACCTCAAAGGAGGCAATTTGTAGTCTGGCCAACTGAGAACTGCACTAGCTCTATCCATGTCTCTCAGACCATTGGAAAACTTCCTAATGTGCTCCGTACCCTAGAACCAAAATTAAAATACCCTTGTGTCACTTTCGTATTGCTGATGTAAAAAATTATTGCAAGCTTACTGGCTGAAAACTACACAAACGTACCCTTGCACTTTTCTGGAAGTCTGACGTCTGTGATGGGTCTCACCAAGCTAACGTCAAGGTGTTGGCAGAGCTGCCTCCCTTCCCAAAGCTCCAGGTGAGAACCTGCTTCCCACCCCCTTTCCCCAGCTTCTCGAGGCTCCAGCCCCTTCCTCCACCTCAAAGGCAGGGCTCTAGCGTCCTCGGATCGGCCTGGACTTGGACCTTTGCTCGGTCATCACGCCCTCTTCTCCTCCGCGGGCCTTCCTGCCGGTCCCTTGTGAGAACCTGGGTGGTGACACTGGGCCCACCCAGATAGCGCAGGATAATCTCTCCATCTCAGCTTTCTCAGCTTCATCACATCCACCAAGCCCCTTTGCTCTGCAAGGAAACAGACACAAGCTTGGGGGTGAGGCCGTGAACACCTTTAGGGGACAGGCCCTCTACTCCCACAGTCCCCGTTAATCAAGTAGCCCCTTTCTATCTCTAAACCAAGAAAATAAAGGGTGTAGCTGACTTACCCAGAGGGCTCACCCTGTGTCAGAATCTCGGCTCCTTCTATTCCATTTTTCACACCACAGGCCTGGTTTTCGGCTCCCACAAGAGCACTGCAAAGATGGCACTACAACTTCCTGTGAATCGGGGAACGGAGGATCAGAAAAGCTGCACTTTCTCTCAAGGCAGAGGATCAAGGGGAAAGGGCATGTTCGCTTGTGTGGATAGTATCAAGCATCGAGTCTCCGTTTCTTTCTGGATACAACCTGGGTGTCCTAAAATCCACTTCCGGTCTGTCTTCCTGGACCGCACAAAGCCCACTTGCTAAGGGCTCATCCCACAAGACTCCCATCCCCACATCAGACGCCAATTGCAAGTGCCAGACCGTTGAAGACTTTTGACCCACTGGCTGGAAATGGGAGGTTCCCACAACCCCTTCCTCAATTTCCACCTTTGCTAGAACTGCTCATGGGAGGCAGGGAAACACTCGCTTAGGTTTACCACTTGATTTTAGAGGATATTACAGAAGATGTGGATGAAGAGCCGGTTAAAGAGGCCCACAGAGCAAGGTCTGGAAGAGTCCTGAACACATGAGCTTCTATCCCGGCTCTCCCATAGCTTGGTGCACGACCTCCTCCATGCCGGTGAGATGTGTTCTTGTTCACCCACTCAGACACCCGCTGACCTTGCATTTTAGGAATCTCTATGGAGACTGCATCAACTAGTCATGATCAATTTAGATGATGCCCACCCAATCGAGAACAGGAGGTGGGGTTGAAACTTCCAAGCTTCTCATCATGGTCTGATGCTTCTGGTAACCAGATTCCATCCTGAAGCTACCCAGGGGCCTCCTGAGAGTCATCTCCTTGGAACAAAAGACATTCCTATCACCCAGGAGCTCTATGCAAGGAGCCAGGGCACAAGCCATATACATGCATCTCTTATTATAAATTCCAGTGTTACACACGTACGGTTCTTTAATGCGTAGACTCTTTTTCTCAATGTCTCCTTAGGTCGTTAACTTCATGAAAAGCTTCACTTAAAATATTATCCCCCAACCACTACAAAACAGTGTGTGTTCTCCTGGAAGTCCTCAGAAGATATCCATTACCTTATATAACGCACCATAGAGAATTCATTGAACAAATCTTTCACACATATCATTTTTTAAAGAGAGGAAGAATCTATATTCACCAAATTAGAGGTCATGTTTCTTGCTGAGATATGCATGTGCTTCATATTGGAGAAAATGCCCAAAGGCTGGAGCTGTGATATGGCCTCAGAAAAATAAAATGTTGTTTTTGTTTTGTGTGTTTTTAAGCTAACAGCTCTTCATTTTCTCTGCAGAATCTTTTTTCTTTTTTAGCATAATGTCTTTGTCATTTGTTTCTTTACAGGAACTCACTCTCTAATTCTACCTTCTCCGTGGATCTGGGTTTATTGTTAAAAATAAACGCCTTTCTTTAAAGCAACCTCCCACCTTTTGTGCGGTGCTTGGAAAAAGAAAGGAGAAAGTTGGCTATACAGAAGACAGTGACTGAGGCGGCATGAGGTGGGAATGATTTAAACTGCTTCCGCCCAATTGAGAAGAGAACCTATGGCCCTTTAAAGCTGAACTCCTGGAACCTGCATTGCACATAATTGGAATCAGTGTGAATATCACACGCAGCTAAATGAGAAAATGTCACCAGCTCGTCCTTCCTCAGTGAAGAAACGCTTGCCTTTCTTTCCGAGGCTTGAAAAGGACCTGCCCAGAGGAAAGCACGCTTTTCTCCACTCTCTTGTTTGTGAATTCTGTTTTCCTCTAGGCCTGTGGAAAGGAAGGCTCAGATCAAAAGGGTGTGGGAAGTATTGCCCCCGCCATTTCCTCACAGATGTACCTTGATGGACTACCAGCGGACGCCTCCAGCCTTCATGAAGCCGTCACCTACGACGGAAGCCCACAGCGAGAAACGAAGGAATGGCAGCATGCGGGGGTGCAGGGCGGGCCTGAGAGCGAGGTTTGCCTCGGCCAGGACAAAGCGCTGCCACAGTTCCTTGAGTGACTGTCAAAACAGATATCCACAAGCCCTCTCGAGATTCTGGTGGGTCAACGAGAAGGCTGGCTAGGAGACAGACCTCCCGGTGCCAATTCTGTTTTGTTTGAAGTTTCCAGATAAAATACGGAATGCCCCGTTAAAGTTGGATTTCAGATCCACCACGAATATTGCTTGGGAGGTACTGACACAGTCAGCCCTCTGTGTCCCCGGGTTCCACACCCACAAATTCAACCAACCATGGATAGAAAATATTTGGAGAAAAAATTAAAAAAACAACACAACAATAAAAAATCACATCGTTTTAAAATACAGGAGAACAACTATTCACATAACTTTTACCTTGTATTAGGTATTGTACATAATCTAGAGATGATTTAAAGTATACAGGAGGGTCCACATGGGTTATATGCAAATAATATGTATTTTTATATCACAAACTTGAGCTGCAGATTGCAATATCAGAGCAAGAGGGGACAGCGTGAGTGGAGAGGCAGTCATGGAACCAGTCTCCCTCAGATGCCGAGGAAGGACTCTATGAGAAAGCTGTGTGTTGGAATGAAAGTTTTGCGGCCAAGTCTGGTGGTACTCATTCTGTCACTAATCTTAAGCTCTTCATGCCAAATAGCAATAATTGCAGTGTCCACTTTAGAGAGTTATTGTGAAGATTAAGTGAGTTAATGTTTGTAAAGTACCAGAATAGCACCTAGCACATCAAAAGTACTACCCAGATTTTTTTTCAACAGGTGTAAAAGGTATTTGTGGAAAAATAATAAAAATCTGTGGCTAGACCAGTCAAACAAAGATGCAAGACTTTATAGGTTGGTGTGTCTTTGTATGCGCATCTTAAATACTGACTGGAGGACCCACAGAAAGGGGTGAGTCACGGCAGGATCTGGCCTGAAACCAACACACACTAGGAGAGGTGAATGCTTTGGAGTTGGAGACACAAGGCTATCAAAATAGCCATCGAGCCATCTACACTGCCTCATGGCCCTTCCAAAAGCGACTGGTCCTAGAGCACAGCCCCATGAAATGAACACTGGCTCTCACGGGGTCAAAGGGGGAGAGTTAGCCGGGTTCGGTGGCTCAGCCTTTCATCCCACGCCTTTGGGAGGCTGAGGTGAGTGGATTGCCTGAGCCCGCGGGTTCGGGACCCGCTTGGGCAGCGAGACCTCATCTCTGCAATAGATCAAAAAATTAGAGCCGGGCATGGTAGCACGTGCCTGTAGTTCCAGCTACTTGGAAAGCTGAGGTGGAAGGATCGCCGGAGCTCAGCAGGTCGAAGCTGCGGTGGCCGGGAACGACCACTGCGCTCCAGTCTGGGCGACCGAGTGAGACTCTAACTCAAAAAAAAAAAAGAAAGGAGGAGAGTTGATCTACAAGAGTACTTGAGTCTGAGGCTTAATTGTTTCGGGTTGAAAGTGGAAATAGAAGAGAAAAAGTAGGAGTTTGTCTGTATTAAAAGAGTGTTTATACATACTGAAAAGAAAAAAACAGCCCCATTACAAAGTGGGCAAAAGATACGAATAGACAGTTCTCAAAAGAAGACATACAAACAGCAAAAAGATACATGAAACAATGCTCAGCCTCACTAACCATCAAAGAAATGCAAATCAAAACCACACTGAGATACCACCTAACTCCAATCAGGATGGCTCTCATCAATAACTCAAAAAACAACAGATGCTGGAGAGGATGCAGTGAAAAGGAAACACTTCTACACTGTTGATGGGAATATACACCAGTACAGCCTCGATGGAAAACAGTGTGGCGATTCCTAAAAGGTCTAAAAGTCAACCTTTCATATGACCCCACAATCCCCCTACTGGGAATATACCCAGAAGAACTCAAATCACTCTATACAAAAGACACCAGTATACATATGTTTATCGCAGCCTTGTTCACAATAGCAAGAACATGGAACCAACCGTGCTGCCCATCAAAAGAGGACTGGATTAAAAAATGTGGTACATATACAAGATAGAATATTACGCAGCCATAAGAAGAACTAAAGCATGAACTTCACAGCAACCTGGATGGACTTAGAGTCTATAATACTGAGTGATCTTTCACAGAAACAAAGAACTGAGTATCACATGTTCACACTCATAAGCAGACCTTGAACAATTATCGTAATACTATAAGGAAAAGATTGGCAGTAGCGGGAAACTGCCGGGAGGGGAACGGGGCAGTGGGATTGGCAGTAGTGGGAATCTGCCTGGGGGGCACACCTCATCAACAAGGGTACCTGCATGATGAACATTTGTATAGCTAACCCTGAACTGTAGTCCACATCTTTAAAATAAAAAAACTAAAAGTTAAAAAAAAGAGTGTTTACCGACCTTTTGTTTGGTTCTTCCCGAGGGATGCACAGAGTGCCCTGAATAACTGCAGAGCCCGAAATGTTGGAGCTTTGGAGACAAAGAAGAGGGAAGCGTTGCCTCTGACTCTTTGACCCATTGTGCTGGGCACCAAGAAAGACAAATACTTTCCTCTTCTTCACCTACACCTTCAAAGAAGTAGCAAGCCTTGGTCCTCTCCCTAGAAACGGACAGTTAGGGTGTAGGGACATTGTCACTGTTGAAGGGTAGTGTAAGATCATGGTCAAGAGGAAAACACCACATGTCCCAAGTCAGAGGAGCAACATGGCAGAACTAGGGGACGGCAGCCTCCTCGCTGGCTGGAGGCATGTGGCCTGGGAACTGGAGAACGCAGCTTGTGGACACAGGTGAGTGTTTGTCACTGAAGCCCTGCTCCTGTTCACGGGGCAGAGCCAGCAGCAGCTGCTGGGAGCAGCCGGGCAGACTCAATACTTCATCGGCCTCTCCTGACCATCACACTCGTATTTGGACCGGGTGTTTTCCATTTCGATTCAAGTGCTTTCTGCTGTGGACGGTGCATTTCTTGTCTCCCCGCCCAATTCGTCTTGTTTTCTCTTGTCAACTTCCAATCAGCTCTGGGAAGGAAGGGGTGTCCACATCCTCACATTCACACTAAGCTAATTCTCATTTTAGTGACTCCTGGTGCTCCACCTCTGAATGTGGGATGAGGGAAAGGAAAGGCATCAGCGACTCGCTTGGAACTCAGAGGCCCTCCCGAGTTCTTGAGCGTCTTGAATTTAGGTGGCTTCTTCTAGGCCTGCCTGAGAGACAGGTGAGCCCAGGCCTCACTGGGCCAGGTGGTGGGGGTCCTCTCTCAGTTCTGATCGATTCCATTTTTCTGAGTTCAACAGACATTTAACGAGCATCTACCACGTGCTAGCCCAATGTCCAACAGTGTAGGCTAAGTGACATATCACCTAATACTTATTGATCACTTATGATATACCAGGCCTATAAAGTACTTCATAAACATCATTGCATTTATGGTTTACAACACACTTCATAATCATATATTCTATATGACTGAGCCCTGCCTTACAGGAGCTCATGAGTGAGGGGGAGATGGAAACAGCTAATGACAATGTGGTGTGACTATTATACTCAGTCAAAGAAGCGTCTCGGGACATTTGATTGGCAGACCCTGTGCTGGGCATGGGGGCACACCAGCGAACAAGATGGGCATGGTCTCAGACCCCGGCATCCCCGGGCCGGCGGAAGGACGGCAGATCAGCAAGGACAACACAGCCACTGTGGTAACCCTCCCAGGCTTTGTGGAAGGACATCATGCGTCTGGGGTAGCTAACGAACCTAGCAGCTCAATTTCTGGAAAAAAGGAAGCACTCTAATTTCCTGTGACTGCGTAACCACTCCTCCAAACTTAGCCACTGAAAACGTCGATGTCTTGTTATCCCTCATGGGTCTGCAGGTTCCCGGGCTCAGAAGGGCAGTCCTCCTCTTGCTTGGACTCTCTCCAGTCATTAATGTCAGGCGTCAAACAGAGCTGGGAATGTCTGAGGTCTCGCCCTGGCTGAATGCTGACACGACTTCCCCGCTTACAGCTCTGCCCTTGGGCTGGCCGAGCATCCTCACCTGTGCTTAACCTCCCCACATGGCTGGTCCACCTGCACTTGACCTCTGCATGACTGACCCACCTGTACTTGACCTCCCTGCATGGCTGGCCCATCTGTACAGGCCATCCCTATATGGCTGGCTGGGCTTCTTCCCAGAGTGGTGGGCTTAAGGAGTCACACCTCCTCCATGGCACCCACTGCCACCAGAACCTGTCCTCCAAGAGAGCACTGCAGAGAGCCCAGGGCTTCCTCGGCCAAGCCCGGAAGCTGCCCAGAGGTGCTTATGCCGCATTCTGTAGGCTCTAAGTGAACCCAAGCCAACTGAAATTCAAGGGAGCAGCCTACAAAAGGCCTGAAGACAGGGAGGCTGGCTCACTGGGGGATAGTGAGGGGTCGCCACAGGGAGGGAGCGAGAGCAAGGATGCGAGAGACAACAGAAGAGGCCGTAAGTCAGTCCCAGAGTGACGGCAGGAAAAGCTGCCATTGCCTGAGGACCTACTCCTTCGGCAACAGCCGCTTCATGATCGCTGTTTCTAATGATGCAGAATCGTTTTAAAGTACAAAATGTTTATCTATTCTACAGAATAAAATCCACGTCTACTTGTAACCGTCTTCCAAGATGGGCATCGTAACTTTTGCTTAAAAAGTGGAAACTCGGCCAGGCTCGGTGGCTCAGCCTGTCATCCCGCGCCTTGGGAGGCTGAGGTGAGTGGATGGCCTGAGCCCGCGGGTTCGAGACCCACCTGGGCAGCGAGACCTCACCTCTACAATAAATTAAAAAAATCAGCCGGGCGTGGTAGCGCGTGCCTGTGATTCCGGCTACTGGGAAGGCTGAGGCAGAAGGATGGCCGGAGCCCAGCGGGTCGAGCCTGCGGTGGCCGGGAGAGCCACTGCACTCCAGTCTGGGCGACAGAGTGAGACTCCAACTCAAAAAAAACCCCAAAAACCAAACAAACAACAAAAAAAGTGGAAACTCAGATTCAGAGAACTCGACTGCCCAAAGTCACGATTCCTGTGAGTAGCCACAGTGGGATCTGAAACCAGGTGAGGCTGGTCAGAGCCACACCCAGCGTTCACCTCTGCCTCAAGGATGAGCAAACGCTTCATAAAGGAGGTGATGTCTCAGTAGTGTCTTGGCTTTATTTAAAAAGGAATTTCCCAGAAGTAAGGAATTGCAGCTAGAAAAAGTGCAGACGACAGAGGCCCGGGTGACATCCTCTGCTCTGTCGTGTTGCCGAGGTCTGAGGTGTGAGGCCCGGGGGGAGTTCAGGAGGCAGAGGAAGGTGAAGGAAGCCCAAGGGGCGATGCATGCCAGGCCGAGTCACGGAGCCGTGCTCCCATAACAGCAGAGAGTCAGAGGAAGATTTTGAGCAGGCCAGCAGCCCGCCCGAGTTCCCTGGGCCTTTCCAGAGAGGTGTGAAGTTGAAGTCTCCGTGGGAACTGTGTCCTTTTCTTGACAGACAGAGGAGCAGCCCTCTGCAGCTGGCTGGGCCAACGGCGCTCCTGGAACACCGCACACACGCTTGGTCCTCTCGCTCCCTCTGGCTCACAGCCCCAAACCTGCCACACACCGGGTGGCCAACGAACGGCAGGTGGGTGGACAGATGGACCAACGAATGGACAGGTGTTTTATCTAAGCAGCAAGTGACATCGTCTGTGGCTTTTAAGAAAGAAGCCTGCGGACAAAACTCTGCATTGTTCTTTCCTATGAGGCCAACCAGAGCCATCAACAGCCGCCGTTCACAGCGCTGTCTGAGCCCACGGCCCACAGCTGCGTCTCGGTCTGACTTCCTCTCTCAGCTCACATCAGACTCACCTGGGATGGCTGCACCTGACGTCTGTGCCCAGAGCCCGTCTCGACGTTCTCCAGCCTTTCCTGCCTTCCCTCTCTCTCCTCAGGATGCTCGGTGCTTCTGGACAGGCCCTTTCATGCCCACGGTGAGCTACTGCTGGGATCCAGAGGTGGACGCTTCTCCAGTTGGTAGCCCCACCCGGGAACGTGCTCCTCAGCTCTCTCACCTGGAGGGCTCAGGTTCACCACCTAAAGCTGAACTCACTGTCTGCCTCAAACCCCTGCCTTCTCACCCCGTGGCCTCTGGCTTCTTCCTAGCTAAGATGATGGCGCCATCATCCAGTGGGTCGGAAATCTGGGAACTAGCCTGAGCTCTTCCTTTTTTATTTTCCAAGATATGCAACGTGCTGCTGAGTCCTAGCAATGTTGCCTTCCGAGCAGCGCCTCGCTACGCCCTCTCCTGGACTGCCAGGCCGCCACACCTCCTGTCAGAACTCACTGCCTGGCAGCCGCTTCTCCACGGGCTTATCTGCCTCCGAGCTGAACTCCTCTGGTTTATTTCCAAACTGCATCCTTAAACATCCTTCCAAAAGGCAGACTATCATGTCTCACCAAGATTCAGTCGTTTAATATTGTCGAGGTGTTGAAACTCGATGGAATAATTTTGGGAGCTGCTTTTTACTTCTCACCTGTGCCCATCGTCCGCCATTCTCCTGACACGCACACCTGTTTGCTTGGACCGCCTGCACGTCCTCAGACATCGACCGCCCCCTCAGCCAGTTCAACTCCCTCCCCTCTTTCTGCCCCCCTCCCTGCCCTCTCCGAGGCCTCTGACCCCTCCATCCTTCCAGCCCCTCGGCTCTAGCCCGTCTCGCCTTTGAGCCTCTGTGCACGCGGTTGCCTGGCTCTTTCTACCAGGAATATCCCTCCCCCTCTCAAAACCCGGGTGAACGCCTAACCCTTCAAGAAGCAGCTTCAGCCGTGGGAGTCAGGCTTGCCCCCCACTCTCCACTCTGCAACACCAGCAAGTCAGTTGGCGGTGGCTGGGGACTCTTTGGCCTTGCAGAGTCATCCCCAGAAACAGAGCAAAACTTGCTTGGAAAGAAGCACCTCCCCCACCTGCTGCTCGATTCCTAAAGCGCCTTCCCCACTCACCTACCTGTCCTTAGAGAATGAAGCCCATGACTCACCCTCATGTCCAAGGGTGCAAAGCAACCTTTGTGGTTAGCAGTGTTGGTGGCCGCAGAGGGACACTGCAGGTGCCCAGACAAGGGTAAAAATCTGCAGCTTGGTCATGTCCTCCGTTGACTCAAGGCCCACCAGGAGCTTGCTCACCTCCTAAGCCCATCATTCCTGGTCCAGGACTGAGCCTGGTGGGGACACCCAGTTGCAGCCCTATACGACGTCCTAAAATGGGGAGGCTCCAAACCACGCATGCCTGTGCCCAAGGCAGAAGGCCCTAGCCACGGGAAGGTTCTCTGAAAAGAGACCCCCTGCCCGTCTGTTATCTGTGCTTCAGTGCCTCACTTCCTGCCTCTGTGTCCAAGGTCCTCTCTCCCCCAGATGCTCCCGCAGGGGACAGAGATCCAGGGAACTGACGTTTGGTCAAAGTCGATTACGTTCCTTGACACTCCACTAGGCACTATTAACAAGCACAATCTCATTTAAGCCTTAAACTATGTTTATCTGCCGTTATCCAGAAGCCCCCAATGCCCACAAATGATAAGTGACTGGTTCACGGTCACGTGACTGGCGACACAGGCAGATGCCAGCCCAGGCCCCTGAGACTCCAGATGTCAAGTTCGTTCTACTCCGCCAGGCCTGCTTCTCCAGCTTGCTACCTGGCTCCAGAATTTTCATCCTGACTCCCCATGGCCTTTTCTACATTAACTTTCTCCCGGCTTCAACAACAATGCTATTATGGGATTCTATTATTTGCAGATACTCACGGTGGGCAATTTCTCTAGGAAAATACCCGTCTGTGCTATGATAAGGTACCAGAAGCTTGCTATTTGCTTTTTCACCTTTCTTTGTCTTTTGACAGTGGATATTTTTCTAAGCCCTACTTTACTGCTGATATTAACGACATCCTATTTTTAGAAAATTACTTCTTAGAGTTCTTCTGATGCACCAGAAGCTGTTCCTCTCAAATATGGTTTCCATTAGATGATCTTTCCAGTAGATGTGAGAGAGCAGGAGATAAGTAGCAGTTTGAAGTGCCAGCGAGGTGCCTTTAATTGAGCAGCAAACGAAGAGCTTTGGATCTGCTCCTCAAACACAAACACAGGTCCAGAAAACAAGAGCTGGAGTATTTGCAAAGAAAAGAAAAAAAAAAGCCAAGTTGGCTACTCATAGGCAGCCGCTGAGGAGGAAATCTCAGGAATGAGAGTGGAAAGATACTCAGAAGATGGTTCTGGGAACCCAGATAAGCTGGCATCTCTAGTCTCCCAAATGATTAAACAAAAGCTGAAATTCATGAAATTGTTTTAATGAGAAGGTGGGGATGATAGAAACATCGGTAAGTATTAATTTAGCTGTTTTTAGATTTTTTCCGTCTATGATTATCTCAGGTAGCCAAAAATTAAAGATGGTTTGTGAGGAGACAAACATAAAATCATGACATGCAAACTTAAAAGACTGAGCTCGACGGTGTCACACACAGGAGCCCAACAAATATAAATAAACACGTTTGAGTGGCAGAGTAGATGAAGGAGGGCGGGTTAAGTAGAAGAGGAGACCGTGTAGTGGCCGGGAGCCCAACAGACCGCAGAGACACCAGCTGCAAGCTACCACACAGTCAAACAGTTCCGAGACCAGTCCGGCTACCCACTTTTTGGAAGGCCACTGCACAGAGAGACACAAGAGCCTGCATTCTAGCCCCGACTCGGTTACTGGCCAGTTTGGGGGCTGGGATGTGTCCTCTCAGGTCTTTGCTTCGGCTTCTGTGAGCCCTGGGTGGGAGGAACCTGCTTCTCATCCTCATCCTCCCCGCGAGTGGTGGCCAAGGGCACCTTACCACATATTTACTGAGTGACTATTCTCCACCTGTTTTACAGCCAAACGTTCTAGCAGACCTCTTTCAAAAGGTCTCCTTTCCTCTCCCCCTCATGATTCTGACCGCCGAGTCCAAGCTGGTCTCCACTGCGGGCAGGTGGCACCCGCCCAAGGCTCTCCCCAGGGCCCGTACTTATCCCCATGCCACGTGCCTCACGGCTCTTCTGCAGGAGCTGAGATTTCCAAAACGAGGTGGGAAAAGGGCACTGGGACAGACACAGGAGTCACAGAGTGCTTTTCTGGGATGCTAAAAAAAAGTCGCTGGGAAAAAGCGTTTTTTAAAGTAGCCCCCTGAGTTTCTGATTCCTTTAAGACCGTTCTCCAAGCCAAATACTTGCTGGGACTCATGCTGACATGGAATCACAGGGCCATCTAATGCCCGTTAGTATTAAGTCATCTTGGTTTTGAGGTGGCACCCTTCATTCAGCGGGGCTTCGCCCTGCATTGCAAGACACTACCCTAGAGAGAGGTTCTTCATCTTTCGGAGTAGATAAATGTGTAGGAAAATTATCTATCTACAACACTCTTTTGCACCTACGTTTTCTGGTTGCAAATTCTGACTACAAACTCAGAGACATGTCCTTTTGGGAAAACTCTTGGTCTGAAGACCGCATTTGTGCATATAAACAAATTTTGATATACACACATCTGAGGGGAAAGAATTTCCTAATAAATGATTAACAGCACTCAAAGCTAACTGTTCAGTGGGAATGCAAAAAAGCAAGGCTTCTTTTTTCATATTTGCCAAAAGAGCTTAGCTTTCTAAAGCTGGAATAAAAACAAACAACGTTGTCAATTCAACTAAGCAAAATATTTGAATGGTATATTTCCCCAGCTTTTCCTCAAATCCCCTTTCTAAGCTTCTCAAGCAGTGAACATGATGCTCTATTTGGTGACAAAATAGTTGTCTCCTCTTCTCTTCTCTTCTCCTCTCCTCTCCTCTCCTCTTCTCTCCTCTCCTCTCTTCTCTTCTCTCTCTCTCTCTTTCTCTCTCTCTCTCTCTGGCACATATATACTCTCAACTCACAACAGTATGAGGAGACTCTGGAATCAATTTCTTTAAGTTCTAACAAAAGCCCTCCAGGAATATAGAACAAATCAGTTCATTTCCAGGTTCTGTGAGTTTTTTCTATAGGCTCCCCTGTGGGCAATGCCAAATGAATGAAGAAATAAGTATTAAGGGTGGTGACACGATTAAACTGTGGCAGAGTCAACAGGAAGGGATCAAGGAGGGAGGAGAAGCAGCTGTGTGTGTGACAGAAACCCATGGAAAGGATTGCCCTACACTAAGAAGCTTCAGCCTGATGCCAGGCAGATGAAAGCCCAGGAGGTGGAGAGCTGTGACTCAAAGACTTGGCACGTGTGAAAGGCAAATGGGTTGACACTTCAGGGGCAATGTTTGACATTCTCGTGACCTCATGCACTCGAAGTGACCCAGTGGCTGCACATGACAAACTCACATTTGCATACTCACTACTATACAAACATACATAGTCACACACACAGCTACATTAATGTGCATATGTGTATATATGTGTGTTGATCATTTCATAATTAGGGCATGCAGCTTGTAGAAATTGAGGTTTTAAAATAATGTACAACAAAATAATAAAAAATAAAAACCCTTTATCATACCACCATTCAAAAGCATTTTGGTATATTTCGGGGTAATTTCTTACCCTAGGCAGTTAAATAATAGAAACAGATTTCAAAAACTAGAGAGATGGGAGGCTGAGGCAGAAGGATAGCTTGAAGCCAGAAATTTGAGACCACTGGCTGTGTCTCTACCAAAAAAAAAAAGAAAAAACTAAGCAGGCATGTTTGTGTGCACCTGTAGCCCCAGCTTGTGGGAAGGCTGAGGTGGGAGGACTGCTTGAGCCCAGGAGTTCAAGGCCGCGGTGAACTGTGATCATGCCACTGCACTCCAGCTGTGACAGAGTGACAGAGTGAGACCCGGTCTCTAAAAAGCAGAGTCTGACAAGTACGTAGTCCAATAGAGGGAAACAAATTTAAAGAGTTGAAGATGTCCATCCTACCTAAGGCAATCTACAGATTTAATGCAATATCCATCAAATTACCAGCAACACTCTTCTCAGATCTAGAAAAAACAATACAGGAATTCATATCGAAACACAAATGACCAAGAATAGTCAGAACAATTCTCAGCCAAAAAAAAAAAAAAAACAAAGCAGGAGGTATCACACTACCAGACTTTAAACTTTATTATAAAGCTACAATCATCAAAACAGCCTGGTATTGGTACAAGAACAGACATATAGACCAACGGAATAGAATTAAGATTCTAGAAGCAAAACCTCAATTTCTCAACCAAATCATCTTCGACAAAGCCTCCACCACACACCACTGGGGAGAGGAGAAGCTATTCAGTAAATGATGCTGGGAAAACTGGCTGACCACATGCAAAAGATTAAAGCAGGACCCCTATCTATCCCCCTATACAGAAATTAACTCTAAATGGATCAGAGACCTAAATGTAAAACCTCAAACTGTAAGAACCTTAGAAAATGCAGGAGACGCCCTTATGAAATTGGAACTGGCAACCAATTCCTGATCAAAACTCGATGTGCCCAGGCCATAAGAGATAATATAGACAAATGGGACCTCATTAGACTGACAAGCTTCTGCAAAGCCAAAGAAACCATCAAGAGAGCAGGGAGACAGCCCACAGACTGGGAAAAAGTATTTGCCAACTCCATGTCTGACAAAGGCCTAACATCAAGGATCTACAAGGAACTCAAACGTGCTGAAAAGAAAAAAACAAACAACCCCATTACAAAGTGGGCAAAAGATATGAACAGACACTTCTCAAAAGAAGACATATGAGCAACCAACAGATACATGAAGAAATGTTCAAACTCACTAGTCATCAAGGAGATGCAAATTAAGACTACACTGTGATACCACCTAACTCCCGTCAGAATGGTCATTATCAGTAATAATATCAAAAAATAACAGATGCTGGAGAGGATGTGGCAAAAAAAGAACACTCCTACAGTGTTGGTGGGAGTGTAAACTAGTACAGCCTCTGTGGAAATCAGTTTGGTGATTCCTAAAAGCTCTAAAAATCGACCTTCCATATGACCCGCAATCCCCCTGCTGGGAATATACCCTGCAGAACTCAAATCACTCTATGAAAAAGATACCTGCACACGTATGTTTATCACAGCATTGTTCACAATAACAAGATCATGGAACCAACTGTGCTGTCCATCAAAAGAAGACTGGATTAAAAAAATGTGGTACATATACACAAAGGAATATTATACAGTCATAAAAAAGAACAAAATCATGAGTTTTGCAGCAACCTGGATGGAATTAGAGTTTATAATACTGAGTGATCTCTCACAGAAACA
>NW_007246696.1:126689-130933 GCF_000164805.1 Carlito syrichta | reverse complement strand
TTAATGGTAGTCAATATCTGTCTGGGGAAAGGGGGGCACACCTCATTAACAAGGGTACCTACAGAGTGAATATTTGTATACCTAACCCTTAACTGTACCCCACAATTTTAAAATAAAAAATATATATTAAAAAAGAGTTGAAAATATATATAATATATATGATAAATGTACACACACATCGCATACATATTAATATATAAGTTAAAAATAATGCTGGATCCACATTTTTATATTCTGCTTTCTTTAATTTGTTACATTATGTATTTTTTCTTGCCATTAAATATTCTTGGAAATAGAATTATCAAGGGCAGCTTGCATTTCTACATATGGAAGTATTTTAATGTATTTAATTTCTACTATATTGTGGGTCATTTTTCTTTTTTTGTCTTTTTTGCTATGAGAAGTAATATCTAATGAATATCTTTGTACAAAATAAATTATTAAGTATCTACCATATGGCAGATATTTACATGAATCAAGTCATTTCAATCTGACATCAAGCATTATGCTATATTACTTCTTACTTCTTTGTGGAAGGACCTCACATCTTCCTTAAGATACACTTCTAGAGTTTGTGAAACTGAATAGGATTATTTAAATACTTTCTGTCTTTTGAAGCACAAGTCTTCCCTCCAGAAAGACTGTATCAATAGTCAAAGCCTCTGGTGAATAAAAATATCCTTGTCACTACACTCTCACCCATATACAGTATACAATACTTTTTGGCTTTTAAAATTTGATAGAACAAATACAGCTTTCATAAGTTTAGTTGCCATTTGTATTTCTTCTTTGTAAATCAACTTTATTTTAAAAACAAGGGCTCATATTCCATACCACCTAGGTTGAATTCTGGCACCTCTACTTCTAGCTCTGCAACTTTTACCAACACAGTTAAATTCCCTGTGGCTCATTATCCTCATTTGTAAAATGGTTACACTAATCTCCACTTCATAGAAGCGCTGTGAAGATTTCATGCATTAATACTCATAACGTGAACAGAACACTGCCTGGCATATGGGAAGAGTTGCATATATGCTCATGCAACTAACTCCCATTTGGGGAAGCCTATGTACTGAAAGCAGTGGCAACTCTGAACAGCCTTTGTACACCGGTTACATTCTACGATCCTCTCAACGCCCCATGAGTTGAACATGGAAGATAATAGTGTCCCTTAGAAAAAAAAGAGAGACATTAAACTCAGACAGTCAAAGCATCTTTCATTTTAGTGACCATATTGAGATTGAAACATAGTCCTCCTGGAGTTATGTTTCCCTTAATAACAAACTAGATGATTTGGGACCAATCATAAGAAAAGTTGGAATATACACACACACGCGCGCGCGCGCACACACACACACATGGATACATATTTTTAAAGCCCTGCTTGAATATGTTACAGAGCTACAAGTTAGAGAGAACTTGTACAGCCAAGATTTGGAAGACGAATGTCAAAAAAAAAAAAAGCAAGCTCAATATTTGGCACTGCTTTGCCCCTTGAGTGATTGCGGATTTTAAAAATAGCCACAGAACAGCTGGGGGCTGAATGACGGCTTTATCCGTGCCACCGGATTGAAGGCACCTAAGCTGAAGATCAGAGCCTGCCAAGGACAAGATGGTCTGGCAAACAGCACAGGCTTTCGATTAGGTGTTGTAAAAACTATGCCTTTGAATTGGAAATTCGAAGAAAAAATTGGAAAAGGACATGAACCCCAAGTTTTAATCATCTTTATTTCTAATTTGGTTAAGGCTTTTTGCCCCCCGGCCGGGAATTTACCAGAGCAAACATAGATCATCTATGAATAAAGATACCATTATTAAGAGTTTCAAATTATCTTTAGACATTTTCAAATACAAGGGCTAGGCTTAAAACAAAAATTATTGTGCATGCGAGAATGTAAGACCTGACTAAAACAACAAAAGCAGAAAACAGACACAAGGACAAGAAACCCAGTACACAGCAGTCTTGGCACCTAGCAGAAGCAACAGAGTTAGCTCATGAGTGGAAGTCAGTCTTCACTGAATTCACAGGAAGAATGGTTGAGGATATTATGAAACTGGCAGAATGCCTCAGGCTCCATATTGGCAAATATACATGTTATGAGTTGAATGTTTAGGACCCTCCAAAATTTGTATGTTGAAAGTCTAACCCCCCCATGCAATGATTAAGACATGGGGCACTTTGTGGCAATTAGGTTTAGATGGGGTCATAAGGTTGGGGTCCCCATGATGGAATTAGTGTTCTTATAGAGAGAAGCATCTACACAGATACAAAAGATTGTCAAGGGACTGTCAACTCCAGAAGCAAGAATTTTCTCTCTTTGCCATACAAAAATATAGTTAGAAGGAGGTTATCTGTCGGCACAGTGGCTCATGCCTGTAATCCCAGCACTTTAGGAGGTGGATTGCCTGAGCCCAGGGGTTCGAGACCAACCTGGGCAACTTGGCGAGACCTCATCTCTCCAATAAATCAAAAAAATAGCCGGGCATGGCGGTATCCACCTGTGGTTCCAGCTACTTGGAAGGCTGAGGCAAAAGGAATGCCTGAGCCCTGCAGGTCAAGTCTGAGTTAGCCATGAGCATGCCATTGCACTCCAGTATGAGTGACAGAATGAGACTCTGACTCAAAAAAAAAAAAGAAGAAGAAGAAGAAGAAGGAGGAGGAAGGAGGAGGAGGAGAAAGTGGCTATCTATAAGCCAGGAGGAGAGTGTCATCAGGCAAATATCTTGACCTTGAACTTCTAGCCTCTAGAACTATGAGAAATAAATGTCTGTTTCAAGCTGCTCAGTCTGTGCCATTTTTTTTTTATCGCAATCCAAATCTACTCAACCAATAAAAAAACCCAGATCTAGATCTAGGCACAGCATAGTAAGTCTAGTGAAGACCAAAGGCTAAGAGAATATGACCTTCAAATAGGAAAAGCAAAATTGAGAGCTACTTTTATAAAGTATGAAAGTCAACAAAGCAAAGAACTACATATGTTTAAAGTTATTGGGTGGGGAGGAGGGGAAAAGTGTCAAATAGAAATTCTATATCAAGTAAAATATCCTTGAGGAAAAAAAAAAAAGATGAAATAAAGACATTTTTACCAACACAAAAAAGAGAATTTATCACGATGAGACATACACTAAGGGAAATATTAAAGGAAGTTCTTCAGGCCAAATAAGAATCATGTCTGTTTACAATACAGATATTCAGGAAAATGAAGAAATGGTAAATAAGTAGATAAATTTAAATAAATAGTGTCAAGATAAAGTAAAAATAATGACGAAAAACAGAAAATATTAAAATACACTAAAACAACAGCACAAAATATAAAGGAAAGTGAATGAGTTAAAGTATTCTAAGCTTGTTGCATTATCACAAAAGTGGTAAAAAAAAAAGTTTTAATATTATATTTTAAAGTGTTAAGTGTGCATGTTGTGATATCTAGACCAGCAACCTCCAGGGCCAGGTGCCAGCGATCGGGATTTCCACTGCCAGGTAAGATCTGTGGGTTTCAGAGCCTGAGTCAGAGACAGGGCAGACTTCCCAGACTCCGGAGGCAACCAAGGAAGCGTGAGGGCCCAAGGCACGGACAGCATTTGCTCTTTCAAGAGCTCATCCTGAACTGCCCCTGTCTTACTCGCAATAAATTTCCGCAGCACATTCCTCCATTGCCCTGTGCAATCTACACAGATACAAAAGGTTGTCAAGGGATGTCAACTCCAGAGACCAGTCCAAAGGCAGCAATCATCCAGTGCTTACGGAAAGTCAAAAGTTTGGGTAAATGAAAGCGGGTGCCATGAACAAAAGGACTTAATCCATGCAAACAAAGTTAATAGAAAAATTGAGAAGGACAACAGAAAAATAAGCGTAACCAAAAAGTCTACTGGAAGTGAACAAAACGTAAATGGCGTACTAATCAAAAATAATAACTGGGATAAAATTTAGAATAAAGCAGCTGAAAGCAGAGAATGAACGGAATGCGTAAAGAATTCCCCAAGAACGTAGCACGAGTGGTAGAAATATGAACACTAAGTAAAGTCACAATAAAAATGAAGCTACACCACAAGCTTGAGGGTCCATCTGCAAGAAGATCAAAAAGAAATCGATAACGCCGGGCTCGGTAGCTCGGCCTGGAATCCCGTGCCTGGGGAGGCTGAGGTGAGTGGACCGCCCGAGCCCGCGGGTTCGAGACCCGCCTGGGCAACGTGGCGAGGCCTGTCCTACACCCCATCAAAACTCAGCCGGGCGTGGTGGCGCG
>NW_007246696.1:100870-126669 GCF_000164805.1 Carlito syrichta | reverse complement strand
CTCAAAAGAAAGGAGGAGAGAAAGTAACAGAAAGCGATCACTAGCGAAAGAGATGCGGACCGAAAGCTCATCGCTGACAATAAGCAGAAAACCAGAGAAGCGTTCCCATGATAAAGCACGCAAAAATCTTGGGTTAAATATCATGAAAACACTGGCTAGCATGTCGCAGAATCTTGCAAAAATGGTAGGACGATACTGGCGCCAAAGCCAAGCAAGGAGCTACGAGGCCCCTGAGTTGTGGCGACCCTCACTCAGGCATGCTCCGTCACACGACGCCGGGCCTGAAGGGCCACGTGCAGGAAGACCTGGGGCAAGACAAGGTGGACTTCGGGGACTGGGGCTCCAGCATCAATCCGAGCGCTTCACGTGTGTTTGAACGCACCGAAGGGTGAACCACAGAAATCCCATCTTCTGCAAGTGGAAGCAAGAGATAAGCCCATCTCAAACGAGGCTGAAGATGAAAAGGAATGTCTTCTCTGAACTTGTAAAGTCACAGACTTGGAGTCAGAGGCGCAATTGCATGTTCCTGTGTGATCGATGCGACGCCACCATCAGTGAAGAGATCTTAAAGGGCCTTTGCTTCGCAGCCGTCTGAGTGACCAGCCGAAGCAACAGAGTTATCCCAGGAGTGGGAATCAGGCTTCACTGAATTTACAGCAAACATGAAATCTGAAATCTGAAATCTGAAATCTGTGTGTGTGTGTGTGTGTGTGTGTGTGTGTGTGTGTGTGTGTGTGTGTGTGTAAGCGAGTCATTGTAAATATACATCAGCAGAAACAACTGCTCAAAATTTCAGATAATAGAGTTATTAAAACAGAACATAAAACGAGTCGTGTAAAATAACTAAAGAAGTAAAATAAATACAGTTAAAAAGTGATCAAGAAAAAAAGATGTCCGAAAATATCATCAGAATGGCTCAGATTAGGTAGAGAGCAGCAAAAACAGATTTGATGACAATGTGGCATTGCTGACTGAATGCAACAGAAGAACTCTCCAAAGTATACCAATTTATATTCTAATTCTCTGACTGAGTACAACTCTACCTTACCTCTAGCTACGTACCCTATAGAAATGCGCAAAATGTGCACCAGATGACAAGGACTGAAGTCACTGTTCATAATATCATTAATATGAAAGGACCTATATGTCCTTTACCAGGAGAAGGAATAGGTACATTGCGGTGTAATCATTTATAAGAGTACAGCAATGCAAAACATTGAAATATCACTAACTGCAGCAACACAATGAATTGCATCAAGTTAATACCAGGAATAGAAGCCAGATTCCAAAGAGGGACTCAGTGTTGAATCTTTTTATTAGGAGTTGATAAACTAGCAAAAGTATACAATTGTGTTAGAAAGGAGAGTGGACACCATGGGAAGGAGGGCAGGCAGTGCCTGGAAGGGACCACAGAATCATCTGAGATACTGTTAATTAACCATTTACAAAACCTAGTGTTGCTTTTCTTTTAATTAGGTATGGGTTTAATTTGTAAAGATGCATATTGTGCTATTCAATTAAGAAACTACCAAAAAAATTGAAATACAACTAAATAGAACTACTTTAAAACATCAGATTAGATACAATAAAGAATACATTAGAAAACATAAAAATAGTTCTGAAGATTTTCTCTGTAGTGAAGCACCATGAGGCAATTAGATAGGAAATAAAAGAAGTTAAGATATAGAGAACAAGGGGGAAAATATCTAATCTCATCTAAACAGAATTCTTGAAGAAGAAAATAGAGAAAACACAGGCGGTGTATATTCACAAGAATAATTAAATGCTCAAGCCTTCGGACTCAGGAAAACAACTGATCCCAACCCAGATACACAATACTAACCATACAACTCAAAGGGGAAGGAGATCATCTTTAAAGTAACCAGAAAGAGTAAGTAAATTAAGAAGAAAAGATGACAAAATTACATGGACAACATATTTCTCATAAACAGAAGTCAAATGATTATTAAATGATATCTCAAAGTCCCTTTAAAAAATTGACCAGAAATATAGAATGTTGCACCCAGTAAAAGTACCAACTTGGATAAAGGAATAAATAAAGGTAATTCCAGACAAAATCCAAGGCAAAAAATCTAGGCATGCATTATGGAAAAAAAAGGAAAATGATCTCAGAGAGATTACTAACTGTAAGATAGTACTAGGGACAAGCTCCTTGCCAATACAATAAAAATCTTTGACAAATAAGTATAATTTCTAAAAGTATGATCTTTTTTAAATTAATAAATCTACAATAAGGTGATCCTACAGCCCAGTTTGCTCATATCAATACTAGTTTTGCCTATTGTCCCAATGAAAAATATTAACAGTGATTTTTTTTCATTCTCAAATATATACCAGTTTGGATCATGTATTTTATTGTTATTTGGCTATTTGTACTAAGGCTTTGGTGTCAATTATTATGAAACATTTTAAAATAAAAAAACATAATACATAACTAATATGAGGTGGTGATATACCACATACCGGACAAAACCTACATGATAAAGGGTAATTATGGACCATTTTTTGAATATGAATACAAAAACAAAATAAACAGGATTCAGTAATTTATTATAAGAAATGATTATGTTGGGTTAATCCAAAGATGCAAGGATGGTTTAATATTAGAAAATATATTTACACAGAATCATGTACTGCATAATGATGTTTTAGTCAACAACGGGCCAAATAAACAATGGTGGTCCCAAAAGTTTATAATATCGTATTTTCACTGTACCTTTTCTATGGTTAGATATGTTTAGATACACAAATACTTAGCATTGTGGTATACTTGCCTACAGTATTCAGTACTGTAGCCTAGAAGCAACAGGCGATACCGCACAGCCTAGGTACTTAGACTAGACCGTCTTAGGTGTGTGAGAGAACACTCTTGAGATGTTCACAGAACAACGAAACTGCCTAGCAGCTCAATTTTTCAGAAAATATCCTCGTTAATTGATGCATAACTGAATTTAATATGTTTTTAAATGCTAGCTTGAATAGATGTAGAAGATGCATTAGATAAAATTTAAGACAAAGTAATGGTTAAAAGCAAGTACCTTTCAGCAAGTTAGGCGTATGAGGACAACTCTTAATTATATAAAGTATATCTATCAAATACTGGGAGTGTCAAAAAAAGTATACATATTTTAAATGATATTAAGAGATGTTTGCTGTAATTAGAAGTATCTAAACGCTAATGGTAACCACTTTGAGCACACCTTAATTGCAGAAGTCAAACGTGACTTGTATTTATCTTATTGAGCATTACAATTTTAATGCAGATTTTTCCTTTCTTAAAATGTGTATACATTTTTGGCACCTTCTATAGTTATAGCTCTATACTTATATATTCTAGCACTGTTTATATACAATTTTTAAAGAGGTCTTGGTCACTACTATGAGATATATTACTAGCTAGTTAGTATGTGTGTGTGTAGAAAAAATAATATGGCATATAGATTATATATTATTTATACAGTATTATGTATTACAAAATATAATATGTAGCTATATATATGAAAAAGATAAAAATATTACTTAAGATTTTAAACTAATTTATGGGTAAAACACAAGAGCATCTACACAGAAATTACTAGAATTATCACTGTTCAAAAAGAGCTATGCCAGCAAAATGGCAGGGCAAGCAGCTCCAAGGTCTTAAGAAGCATCAAAAATGAGCAGAAACTGTCTGACCCAACTTCGATAGAACTCTGTACAGCAATGAAAGATTCACAGTTCCAAGTGAAAGCTGAGTGGTAGGAAAGGTGTTATCACCTCCCACTGCCGGGTGAAGACCAAATCTGACATCCCTAATGTCAGCCCCGGGCCCTGCTCCTAGAGGGAGCTTATTCACAATGTGTGGTGTTTGTAGACTCTGCCCTGTCTAGGGGCTACCTGGAGGACTAGCACAGAGAGCTCGTTTTTGTTTCACCCAGCATAACTTTAAATTCTAGAACTCCTGACCCTTGGAAGAGAAGAATTAGCTTTCTCATGCCCACTTAAGCTATCCCCATTCTCTAGCCAGGAATAGCCTGAGGCCTGAGGCAGGGTGAGCGGCCCCTCAGTCTCAGTCTTGCTTCCAAGAGATTAGACTTGTTTAAGATAAATGAGACATGATATGGTATTCTAATTTAGAAACAGCCCGTCCTATTCAGGTTTGATGTAAGCCTATGATGAATAGCCACGGCTTTGCTTTTCCCATTCTGAGCACCAGTGTGTCCCCTCTGCAGAACCAGGAAGAAAGGGCCCTGTCCAAATATTCCTACTGGTACACAAAGGCGTCAACTCAGCCCTTGTGGTGTCAACAATTAGTTGAGAATAGGGAGAATTAATTTCTAGAGTAAGACTATATGAACTATTCTCTCCAGTTAGGTGGCAATATAGGACTTGAATGTAATGATCTACCTGTGTTTAAAGTTATCTTACTACTTGTTTTCTATTTTTACTACATGTTCCATAACCCCTTTTCATCCTTTCTTATCTTCTTTTGGATAAATCAAGTAAAATGTTTATCATTCAATTTACTAATTAGCTTATTATCAATTATTTGGCTCTTTATTCACTGGTTACATGAATCCTTGATTTATTACAGTATAATATAAATGAGCTATTTATATGTTTTTACACAATGCAAATACTTTTAAACAGTATAATTTGTAAATCCCCTCCACACAACTTTGGGATTATTATTTTTATGTATTTTAATTTTGTACTCACATTAAAATGTATAGGTCTTATTATTTTCTATAGTCAATATTCAATACTATTTATTCACTTCTGTGTTCCCACACTACCACTTGAAATTGTTTTTCTTCTGTCCAAATAACTCCCTTTAGAATTTCTTTTAATGAATATCTCTTACTGGTAAATTTTCTGCTTTTCTTTGTCTGAAAATGTACTTATTTTACTAGCACAGAGGGAGATATTTTTGTTTGATACAACATTTTACGTTGGCATTTATTTAATATTAACACTTTTAATATAGCGCCCATGTTTCTAACCTCAGTAATTTCTATTGAGAAGACAGCTAAAACCCCTACTGCTATTCTTTGGAGATAAGATTTTATTTTCTCTATCTAATTTAAAATTATCTTATTAACTTTGGCATGTGGCAGTTTTACTCTAATGTGCCTGGTTATATATTTCTTTGCATTTCTTCTGCTTGAGGGTTTGTAAATATTGAACTTGTGATCCAGTATCTTCAATTGGTTTGGGGGAGTTACTTGCCAATATCTTCCAAATATTGTTTTTATATTCTCACTCTTCTCTTAGAGCTCCAGTTACACATATATAGTCATTTTCACTGTGTCCCATGTTTCATGTATGTTCTTTTCTGTGTTTTTAATGCTCTTCTCTCTCTGCTGAAATTTCAAAATGTCTAATTCCTATTTTACAGTTTTCCTGATGTGCTCTTCAGCTGTTTTTCAATTTGCTATTAAATCGCAATTTGTTTTTCAATCAGTTTTAATTTCATATATTTTTCTCTCTGTAATTCCTATTACTCTCTTGTTTCATAGTTCCAAGACATTGTAGATTTGTCCCACTTGTCACCTATTTTGTTTAAAATATTAAATACAGTTATTTTAAAGTCTTTTTCTGATCATTTTGATAACTAATGAACCATGTGGGTTCATTTTTATGGACTATATTACTTCATTTTTAAAATTTAGTTCAGAAACTTGGTATAACTAGTAATTTTGATAGAATGCTGCAGTTTGTATACAAATAACTTAAGGTTCTGACTGATTCTATCTGCTTTCCAGAAAGCATTTATTTTGAATACATAGCCTTAGTCTAGTCTGGTCTGAGCTGGATTAAAGATAGGTTTCAGAGTTTTCTAAGAGCGAGCTTATATCTTTGTTCCTACTACTCGAGTTCATTCTTATTCTTACTAATGGAAGTTGGAGTGTTTGCTAGGCTCCCTTCCATGGTGAGCTCAGAACTTCTGTCTCCTCAGCCAAGCGCGACTGCTAAAATCTCTGCTCACCTCGCTATTCTCTTATCTACTGTTTCCTCTTGCCTTTTCACTTCTGTCTAAAGGTTAACAAATATCTTGAGAGGAAATGTGGGACAGATGTTTTTGTGTAACTCGGTGCACTTCCCTTCGCTCTGGCATCTTGGTCTATCCTAACCTGACTGCCTTCAGGTCCAGGAGTCCAAGGTTAATTGCCCACCCCCCACGAGGCTGCAAAGGATCAGTCTGGTTTCCCCGTCTTAAGCCACTGCTTTCTGTTTGGCCTGTGAGCCTCCAAGCTCCATGCCACTTATGAACTGTCAAATGCCTCTACAGGAAAATTCCAGTGGAATATTGGCCCTATCTCAATACACTTTCCTTCTCTTTCAAGTCCTGACCTTTTAAATTCTGGATGGCTTAGTAGTCCTCTAATGCCTTCAAAGAGATTTGGTTCTGTATGTTGCTTCCATTTTGTAGTTGTTCTCAGTGGGAACATTGGTCTATTAAAAGCACTCTGCCCTTACCGGAGATGGAAATTCCAAAGGTCATTTATAGACTCTAACTTTTACGATCAATATTCTTATAGTAGTTGGAGTCCCCAAAAAATGCTCTCTAAAAGCCAGCTGCCTGCTTTACTTAAAATCCAGGAAAGCAAAAAATATCTTTGTCTTTCTCTTTTTGTTTGTTCCATTTTATTTTTCTCCCTGTCCATTTGCCCACATGATCATTCCTCTGTCTCCTATTATTTTCAGTCTGTGAGGATACAGAGAGCTATAATTTATACTTTCTTACAGGAAAGTATAGGTTTGCCAATTTGGGATCTGGGCTGAAAATTAACCACTTACTTTAAAGAAATATGGATTTTATTACACCATTAACTCTTCCCTCATGGCTGTAAAAGCTTAGCAGTGCTGTTTAATCATTGTGCTTCTAGTGACATAAAGGGGACAACTGTATATTCCCTAAACTTCAGACTACCCAATTTAGTGACTATCATGGATTTCCTGGAGTTCCAATCAAATAGACTATACAAAGCCAAATGTACATACCCCAGCTGCCAGTACTATTAAATGTTGACAGCTCACAGCTGTATCTATTTCTGGCCACTGCCCTCAGCTGTAGGGAACTTCCAACTCCAAAGTCACACCACCACTAAGGAAACTAATACAGAGAAGCAAAGGTCTGTTCCCTGTGAAGAACAGTCCCAGCTCATGAGTGTCCTATGGATTGGCTGGAGCTCTAGTTGCGACTACATGCAGGCCAGCTTTCTCCTCCACCTGACTGTGACTTCTCACATCTTCACAGGCTTTTCATCTATGATCACAGCCCAGAAAGCGTTTTGCATGCCACTCCCCATCTCAGTGTCTGCTTTCAGGGAACGTAATCAAATACGCTGACCTGATGTTTGCTGCAACCTGTGTCCACTGCATTTCCTGGTTCCCATGCCAGCTTGGTATGCCTTGCTACAAGATAGTCTTCAACCCAATGCTAATGACATCCAGGTACAGGGACAATTTGGGTCAAAGGAGGAAAAAAAGTTGGCGAAGAAATCATGACATGTCCACCTAAGCTCATTTTAAATCAGCCCAGCTCTGGAGTTTACAAGATAAACACAGTAGACTGAACAACAGGGATTAATTGAAGCTAACTGTCTATTTACCTGCTTTGATAATGAGCCTATTATAAAAACAGGCACACAAGAGCATGTGGACTATACAGATAGGCGTTCTGGGTGGACTGGTGAGAGTTTCCATCTTGCTATTTTTAATAATTTCTAGCTTAAAACAGCACTAATTATAATTGCCTTGATTTACTCTTAACTTCTAGAACTCGAGGTTAGGGCACACCACCGGAGAAAATTACAGAGAAGTATTTCACTTCAGAGAAAATGTAAAATTAAAAGTACTAATAATTAAGTTGATTAAAGATAGCTATAACTCTCAGTTGTTTGGTATAATTCTGACCAAGAACAACTGGTTTTCATTGATTGTGTGCAAGTAATTTGAACAAAAGGAAAGTTACATTCATTGTAAACTCTTCGGTGGAAATCTTCAGACATAATGATGGATGGCTGATTTAGGAAGCAGTCAATATTTCTGCAGATACAGGATTTACCTTTAAGCGGGTTGTAAAGTGCCCTTCCATGCTAAATGCCAAGTGGCCTGCATTACACAACCTGCTTTATTTTTTTCCAGTGTTTCTTTGTTGTTTCTTAAGTCTTGCACGCAATACAACCACTCTGAAATCTATATTCTGATTCAAGCTTAGATGATGTTACCTCCGAGCGCCATCACCTTCACTGATTCTGAAAGTTACATTATGCAGTGTTCACCATCAGTTAATTATTAACCTCAGGGACAACGTCGTAAGTAGCCCCCACGGTTTTGCTAACACAAGCCAGGATGGAAACTTGCCAGCTGAACACCTACTGCAGAGTGCATCCTATTAAGCAGCAACTAGCTAACCACAAGACTTCTTCCTTAGCTCTCCACCCCTTAGCAACCAGCTAGCCAGAACCCCTTCCCCAAACGCCTATAAAGTGCCCTTAGTCTGTAAGCAGGTGAGCTTCAATTTCATCTGGAGTCCCACCCCGCAGGTTTTCCTCCTTGGAATAAACCTGTGTTGCTGTTGAACCTTCTCCCGTCTCTCTTTTTCTATCCGCTCATTTTTTTGACCTAACAGTAATAGAAAACAATTAATCGGGAAAACAAGTATCTTATCCAATCAAACTCTCACAAGACTGAAATTCAAAGAAAAAGTAGCAACATGTGAAGGTCGCGAAGGTGAGCAGTTTTGGAATCTTGACCCCGGAGAGCTGTGAAAGTCACGCAGGCTTAGCAAGATCACCTTTTTCTCACTCTAGAATGAAGTCCATGGAGATAAGCACTTTCTGTCTACCACTTAGATCAGTGCTTTGACCATAGTAAGTACACACTAGGCCAAGCTCAGTGGCTCATGCCTCTACTCCCAGCACTTTGGAAGGCTGAGGTGAAAGATAGCTTGAGCCCAGGAGCTGGAGACCAGCCTAAGCAACATAGTGAGCCCTCATCTCTACAAAGAAAAAAAAAAAGAGAAAAAACTTAGCCAGACATGGTGCATGCCTTTAGTCCCAGCTACTTGGAAGGCTAAGGTGGAAGAATCACCTGAGCCCAGGAGGTCAAGGCTGCAGTGAGCCTTGATCACTCCACTGCACATCAGTCTGGGTGGCAGAGACCCCAACGCCATAGAACAAGAGAAGAAAAAAGAACTCAACAAATACTGAGTGAATTAGAAAAAGGAGGGGAGGGAGGGAGGGAGGGAAGGAAGGAAGGAAGGAAAGCAGACTGGATTAAAGCTATATGACTTTTTTTCTGGCAATGAAAGAGAAAAGATACATCAGATTTATTTAAAAGAGTAAAAATGAAAACCTAAAAACTTTCATAGGAAAATAAATTCATGAAGTTCTTAAATGTTCAACTTTCTGTTGCTTATCCATGGAAGTAGATAAGCAACTGTAGAAAAAATTTCATCAGGATTCTCACTCCTGGCAACACTGATGATACTGTTGATAGCAAAAGATTATCTTTCAAACATGTTCTGATAACTCTGGCTTAAGTGGAATAAAGATATCATCTTAGAAATAAACTTGGAAAAAAGAAAGACAACAATAATATCAACAGAAAATACCTATATCAACAAAATATGTGAAGAAAATGTATCAAGTACTATAAATATGGATCCAGAATGATACAGATCATCTAGTAAAGTTATTGGTCTCTTCAGGTCAATGAAAGTGTCAGGGGTCTTCAAAATAGGTTTATGACCCAAGGGACAAAATGATAATTTCTTCTTTGAATTGAAACAAAAAGATTAGGTTGTCCAACAATCTTGAGGAGTATCCTTGTACCTTGTTTAATATTCGTGGAATGGCAAATAATGTGGTGCTAGACAAAGAGATATAATATATTTGGGGGAGGGGAATAACTGTTGTTATAGAATAATGAAAGAAAAATTGTGATGGCAAAAAACTCTGCAACTATTTGATCTTTGGCAACCCAAGACAGGTATAGGTTAAGCCACATATACACATAGCAGCAATCACTTATTCTGGATTTTAAAATAATCCAGAAAGGCATCCTACTGAAAAACAGAAGAATCGTGCCTAGAGGGCCAATTAACTTTATGGAAAAGAAACTGTCACTCAAGTTGCTGAATTTCTGTAATTTATACCATCGTCTTTTTAAGACTACTGTTTTTCAAACAACCCAGTAAGACTCATTCTCCATGCTTCCTCCACTGCCTTTAAGATATGAGTGAGAATTAAAAGACTATATTAGTACACCACTTAGAAACATGCAAAGTAAAACAGAAATGGAAACCATTATCTAAACAATTGATAAATGTACACTAAACATATTACACAACCTACATGATGAAATTGTGATAAGTATTTCTGCAAGAAATTTTTTTTAAAGTCATGTTAAAAAACTATAAAACAATAAAATGACCTAAAGAGTGAGTCATGAAAATATAATCATTAGGATTCCAGGAAGATATTGAGAATGGCAATGGATCTTTAGTTTTGTTTTTTATTTTCCTGATTCCTTTGTAATAGACACACACAAGGAAACTAGAATAAGCAACACAAAAATACTTGGTGAGAAGGCACCCTACACACACCAAAATAGAAGAAAGAAAAAACCAACAACATGTACAATATCCACACAGAAAAAGACAACAGGACCTACTATGGACATGAAAACGGGCAAACTCTAAAACTGACAATGAATGCCACTGCAAACTATAAAAAGTGAACTAAGAAGACCAATTAAAACTTGAAAGGAGCTCTGAAGTGTCCAATGCAGATTACTACAAAAGAACCTTATATTGGAGCAATATAGGTTCTGTGGAATCATAAATTTTACAAATCAAAACTTCATTCCAGAATAAATTCCTGCTCTGATGAGAAGCAACTGAATACAGAACCCACATAGAACAATAGAAGTAAGTAAAAAGTATAATCTAAATATAATAAGAAATGGAAGCAGAGAAACCTATCTCAGAAAGCATGTTTTTATCTCTTTGGGAAAACAACAGAAATGAGATCTCCAGAGAAAGAAAGCTGTAAACATTATCCTGATGCATTTCCCTCTTCAAATGGACAGAAAACTATATAATGAAAACACCCACAGAAAGACATACTTACAAAATGAACCAAGAGAAAGTACAAGACGACAGACGTTAAGAAAAGACAACATAGGTATAATTGGAAAATACTAAAAATTAGGTGATTAAAGGTTAATTTGAAAAGAAGGGTGACAAAATTCAACAAAATCATTTAAAATCATTTTGGAAATACTTAATAAAAAAGAATAGAAGATAAAATAAGCATAACAGATCATGATTTGTGGTCAAAATTACTTAAGAGAAAAAAGTAAAGTCGAAACAAAAAGAATTCAAGAGAAAGTAGCAGATATGGAAAAGAGGCAAATGAAATCCAATATACAGAGTTAGGGTTCCCAAAGAAGGAAACAAAGCAATGAGTGATAAAAGTTATAAATATATCATTCAAGAAAGATTTTCTGAGTTGAAATATTACATGAGTCCATATATTAAACTAGCATTCCACATACCTGTGAACATCTACCCAGGAAAACTAACACTGAGACATACTACACTAAAATTTTTATACCAGAAATAAAGCAAGCAAAGCAAGGAAGAAAGAAAGCATTCATTGGAATTTCTGGCAAATGGTCAAATAACTTATTAAAAAAGTATTTTATGTAGCCATTAAATTTTTTGATAGCCATGTTTTACATCACAGGCGATAGGGTGAACTGAGGCAAGGTGGGTCAGTGCCACGGGAAAGAGGCAAAGATTTGCAACACAGAGAAAGTAAAGTTTATTACCTGCTTTCTTTTTTCTTTTTATTGCTTTATTTTATTTTAAAGGTGTGGGGTCCAATTCAGGGTTAGGTATACAAATGTTCATTATGCAGGTCCCCTTGTGGATGAGGTGTGCCCCTCCCTCCCCTGGCAGTTTCCTTCCATTGTCAACCGCCCCGCCCCCCACAGTTTCCTACTACTGCCAATCCCTTTCTTATAGTATTATGATAATTGTTTAAGGTCCGCTTATGAGTGAGAACCTATGGTGCTCTGTTCTTTGTTTTTGTGATAAATCATCAAGTATGGTAGACGCTAAATTCATCCAAGTTGCGGCGAAGTCCATGTGTTTGTCCTTCTTTTACGGTTGTATAATATTCCATTGTGTATTATCCACTTTCTACAGATAGAAAGGGACCAATGCCCATAGGCAAGTGTGGCCTTGAAGGCTCTCGAAGGAGACTTTGGGCTAAGGAGAAAGTGCAGAGGTTGCATTCTTTGATGTAGATAACAGAAGTCACATAAGTCTTGTTTCCAGACATCCCCAGGCACCAGTCTCTCCTGAATCCAGGTGATGAGCTGGAGGCTGGTTACAGAAGCCTGATAACAATACATCATTGCCAGAAGCATAGATGCCTAGAAGAGCAATTAGGGCTAGACATGCTTAAAGGACTTGAAAAAATTGTCCAGTCCTAACCCTGAGAGGCCAGCTCTACTTCTTGCTAATGATTAAGAGGTAAAAGAATAGGCTACTTAGCAACGCATGGCAGGACTAGAGCCTAAAATAAAACTAAAATGGTTGTACTACTGCTGGAATTATTTCACCAAGTTATTCTATTCTCAATCTCTTGGGGTTCAACAGGATAATTAAAGTAGTCAATAAAATAAAATGTAAGCCAGCAGCTTTATATCCAGTTAGTTTTATTCCTATACAAGAAAAGAAGAAATATTGTTTTCATGATGTTTTCCTGAAAATTTAAAGAATGAGCTTCAGACGGCCTAAATGACTAAAATCACACGAGTGTAAGGAAGGCTGCGAGCACAAAATATGTATTTTCCATGAAGGTAAATCATAGTTGTAAGAAATACAATGGAGTAAGTACTGACTCCATACTCTGACAATGAGAATACTATCAAAAGCATATGGGAGTCATCGACCAAATGTTGATGTGATGTCTTCAGTGAGCTTCTCTTTCACAGAGGCCATACAAACACTGGCAAGAAAAAAAATTAGTATTAACCTCTTCGGAACCTGGAAGTTAACTAAAGCCACAGAAAACCGAAAATCCTTTATCCAGTACAAACTACGGAACTTCAGTAACACAGCAGAGCATGTGACATTTTAACTTAGAGCTACTCTGATTCCCCTCTTGTCCCCAGCTCAGAAGTGGTATGGCCATGCAAAGCCAGTATTTTTGCAGCCAGTCAAGATGACTTATCTCATCTAAAGCTGCATTAAAAGCACAGTCTTTGGACTATAGTCAATATTTTTTCTGTACTTTGAACTCTCAGAAAAATATCTGTTCCCAGGTATTATGGCTGTTCAATTTAACTCAGAGCTCAGCTCATCAGGAAGAATATTTTAAAAGCTCTACCCCTAGGGCATTGCTAAAACAATAGTAACTTCTTGACAACATTGCAGCTTCCTAAGGCTGTGACTTGATTTGCTTGTGCCAAACAAGAGACCAGTCAAGGATACAAAAGGAAATTGTGTAGAACAAGATGATCTGACCATAGGAAACTTGAATGCTCTGACATATTTCTGGAGACCACAAAGACTGTGCTCTTACACAAGGCTATGCACATGCCCAGGAAAGATATAGTTCCACCCAACTCTAGCTGATCTTGAAGCCCTGCATGAGCAGGACGTGAAAGCTAGGGCCATCTTGTAAACTGCCTGAAGTGCCAATGTGTGCATATCTCCCTCACAAAGGGGACATACAAGTAAAGAATTTGAAAAACATGTTTCTGATTCACATTGGCTGCTCACGTTATACTGACCTAGGGATAATTTCTAAGAAGCTAAGTACAAAAATTAAAACAAAATTTTAAGTGGCAGAGAACTCAGTTGCTTTAATTACAAAGAATACAGAATCTCCAGAACTAGTTCAGCTGATTTCCTAAGCAAATAAATAGCAACAAAATACCCCAACAAGATTAAACACTGGAAAAGGGAAAGGGATTTGACCAGAGTGGTTACAATATATTATCTAAAATATATCAAATCAAGAGAAATGCCAAGAAACAGGACAGAGTTTCACATATGGGGAGGGGGAGATCACCCAACAGACAATGTTCCTGAGAATGACTATATTTTAGTCTTGTAGACAAAAACTTTAAAGTAGCTATTATAAATGTGTTTAAATAACTAAATAAATCATAAGTAAATAACTTTTTCAAAATGTAAGAAATATGTCTTCTTAAATAAAGAATACAATAGTGATGTTGAGGAGAACATCTTGATATGGGTAATATAATAGAAATTGTAAAAAAAAAAAAAAAAACCCAGAAATTTTGGAGTTGAAAACTATAATAACTATTATTTTATTTTATTTTATTTACTTCAAATATGTGGGATAAATTCAGGGTTAGGTATGCAGATGTTCATTAAACAGGCACACTTGATGAATTGTGCTCCCCCTCCGCTGGCAGATTCCCACTACTGCCCATCCCACCACCCCGCTGTAGTATCCCACTAATGCCAATCTTTTTCTTATAGTATTATAATAATTATACAAGGTCCGCTTATGAGTGAGAACATGTGATACTCAGTTCTTTGTTTCTGTGATACATCACTCAGTATTATAGACTCTAAGTTCAACCAGGTAGCTGTGAAGTTCATGATTTTGTCCTTCTTTATGGCTGCATAATATTCCATTGTGCATATGTACCACATTTTTTTTATCCAGTCTTCTTTTGAGGGGCAACATGGTTGGTTCCATGTTCTTGCTATTGTGAACAATGCTGCGATAAACATACGTGTGCAGGTATCTTTTTCATAGAGTGATTTGAGTTCTTCAGGGTATATTCCCAGTAGGGGGATTGTGGGGTCATATGGAAGGTCAATTTTTAGATCGTTTAGGAATCACTACGCTGTTTTTCACAGAGGCTGTACTAGTTTACACTCCCAACAGCAGGGTAGAAGTGTTCCCTTTTCATGGCATCCTCTCCAGCATCTGTTGTTTTTTGAGTTTATTGATGATGACCATCCTGACTGGAGTTAGGTGGTATCTCAGCGTGGTTTTAATTTGCATTTCTTTAATGACTATTGAGGCTGAGCATTTTTCACGTATCTATTGGCTGCTCATATGTCTTCTTTTGAGAAGTGTATATTCATGTCTTTTCCCCGCTTTGTAACGGGCCTGTTGTTGTTTTTTTTTTTTCTTTTCAGCCCGTTTGAGTTCCTTGTCGATACTAGATGTTAGGCCTTTGTCAGGTATACAACTGGCAAATATTTTTCCCAGTCTGTGGGCTGTCTCCCTGCTCTCTTGATGGTTTCTTTGGCTTTGCAGACGCTTGACAGTTTAATGAGGTCCCACTTGTCTATCTAATCTCTTATGGCCTGGGCACCTAGCGTTTTAATCAGGAATTAGATGCCAGTTCCAATTTCCATATGGGTGTCTCCTACGTTTTCTGAAGATCTTATAGTTTGAGGTTTTATGCTTAGGTCTTTGATCCATTTAGAGTTGATTTTTGTGTATGGGGATAGGTAGGGGTCCTGTTTTAATCTTCTATAGGTGGTCAGCCAGTTTTTCTAGCACCATTTACTTACTGAATAGATTCTCCCTTCCCCAGTTGTTGTTGGTGGAGTCTTTGTCAAAGATTAGTTGGTTGAGAAATTGAAGTTTTGCTTCTGGAATCTCAATCCCGTTCCATTGGTCTATATGCCTGTTCTTGTACCAACACCAGGCTGTTTTGATTGTTGTAGCTTTATAGGAGACTAGTATGTACACTTGTATGAAAACCTAAAGGAAATGGAGGACTTTCTGACATCACACAACTTCCCCAGGTTGAAACAAGAAGAAACTGAGACCCTAAGTAGACCAATAACAATCCTGGAAATTGACTATGTCATAAGAAAACTACCTACAAAAAAGAAGCCCTGGACCTGCTGGCCCTCCAGCAGAATTCTATAAAACATACAAAGAGGAACTGATGCCAATCTTATTGAAAGTATTCCAGGCAATTGAGAAAGAGGGAACTCTCTCCAAATCATTTTATGAAGCTAACATCACACTGATACCCAAACCAGGTAAAGATTCAACAAAGAAAAAGAGCTATAGGCCAATATCCTTGATGAACATAGATGCTACAATTCTCAACAAGAGTCTAGCAAACCGGATTCAACAACACATCTCAAAAATCATCCACCATGACCAAGTATGCTTCATCTCCAGGATGTAGGGCTGGTTCAGCATTCTTAAGACCATTAATGTAGTTAAATACATCAAAAGATGTAAAAGCAAAAACCACATGATTATATCACTAGATGCGGAAAAAGCTTTTGATAAAATCAAGCCCTTGATAAATACCCTTCTTGATAAAAACCCTCAAACATCTAGGCATAGATGGAACAAATCTCAATATACTAAGAACCATCTATGAGAAACCCACAGGCAGCATACTGCTAAACAGACAGAAATTGGAATAATTTCCCCTGAAAATTGGAACAAGACAAGGATGCCCACTCTCACCCCTCCTATTCAACGTAATTTTGAAAGTCCTAGCTAGAACAATCAGACAAGAGAAGGAGATCAGGGGTATCCAAATAGGAAAAGAGGAAGTCAAATTATCCCTCTTTGCAGAAACATAATTCTATATCTTGAAAACCCAGGAGAATCTGTCAAAAACCTCCTTGCACTGATAAAGGACTTTGGCAAAGTCTCAGAGTATAAAATAAATGTGCAAAAGACAGTTGCATTTCTATACACCAATAATAAACAAACAGAAATCCAAATAAAAATCACAATCCCATTCAAAGTAGCCACAAAATAAATGAAATACCTTGGTATCTTCCTAACCAGAGATGTGAAAGAGTTTTACAACAAAAACTACTAAACTGCTCAAAGAAATCAAAGATGACACAAACAAATGGAAAAATATTCCATGCTCATGGATTGGAAGATTCAACATTGTTAAGATGTCCATACTACCTAAGGCAATCTACAGATTTAATGCAATACCCATTGAATTACCAGCAGCATTCTTCTCAGACCTGGGAACAACAATATAGGAATTCATATGGAAACATAAACGATCATGAATAGCCAAAACAATCCTTAGGAAAAAAAAAAAGCAGGAGGTATCACACTCCCTCAGACTTTAAATAACTATTATTTTAAAACCCACTAAGGAGACCTCAATAGCATATTTGAGCAAGAAACAGAAATAAGTAAATTTGAACATAAGTCAAGAAAAATTACTCACATTAGAATGAAAGAATAATAAACAAATATGAACACAACTCTAGAGACCTGTTAAGAATATAAAAACACATATATAAAAAAATCTGAGAAAAAGAATACAAAGAGAATGGAGTAGAAAAAATTTTTTTTTAAATAATGGCCAGAAATTTTCAAAATTTGATTCAAAATATTAATTTACACAACCAAAAATTTTAATAGACTACAAATAAAATAAAATTTTAAAATCTATGCCTCAACAAATTATAGTCAAAGAAATAGAGAAAAAAAATTTAAGTAGCAAGGGAAAAATAGCTTCACATACAAATGGTCCCCATTATGACAACAGCGTACACTTCTCATCAGAAGCCATGGTGATGAAAGGCAATGAGATGTCATCTGCAAGCTGCTGAAAGAAAGACAGTAAACGAAGAACACCTTACCTGCAAAACTACCCTTCAGAAACAAAGGTCAACTTAAGACATTCCCAAACGAAGACTATAAAAAGTCTTACTAGCAGATCTGTCCTACAATAAATATTCAAAAGGAGTCTAAAAGGCTGCAGTCAAAGGGTGCTAGATGGTAGCTTGGAATCCACACACACAAAAATAAAGAGCACCAGTATGGCAATGAAGTATTTTTTAAAAATCATATAAATGCATTTCTGTTTACAACTTTACTTCTTATAACTGACTCAAAAGGCCCTTACAAAACGCAATAATTATAAAGCAGTGTCGAAGGGCTTCTACTCTAAAAAGTTGTCATTCATATGACAACAATGGTGCAAAGAAAAGGGATTAGAAAAGAAGGTATATTAGAGCAAAGTTATGTACACAATTGAAATTAAGTTAGCATCAATGTGAACAATATTATTTTAAGATGGTAATTGTAATCCCCCCAAAAGCAAATTAAATAATAAATGAAAAAATAGTAAAGGAAATATTAAAAGAATTAAAATGCTACACTAAAAAAATTATCTATTTTACAGAGAAGACAAGAATCAAGAACTAGGAAAAAAAACAAAAAGACATCTAAAAAATAGTAAATATGACAGATGAAAATCTTGCCTAATCAGTAAGCACAATAAATATTAATGAATTAAACACTCCAAACACAAGGCAGCGATTACTAAAAAGGTTTTTTTGAATGATTCTAATACATGCTATCTAGAAAACACATACATTGATTTTGAAACAAATAAGTTGAAGTAAAATGATGACAAAAGATATTTCATTCAAGCAGTAAACAGAAGGCAGCTATGGTAATTATACAAATACAATACATTTTATATAAAAACTTTTTACATAGAAATGTTATTCATTAGGAAGATGTAATAAATATATATACCTAATACATGAAGCAAAAACTCCCAAAATTGAAGGAAGAAATAGGTAATACAAATAGTAGTTGGGGAGTTTGTAATAATAAATAAAACAGCTAGGCATAAGATCAAAGGTAAATAGAAAACTAGAGCTAACAGGTATTTAAACAGTATTCTTCTCAACAACAGCAGAATACGTAAACTTCTCAAGCACGCAGGGAACATTTTCCAGAGAAGATCAAATGTTAGGCTATAAGCAAACCCAAATAAACTTCAAATGCTTAAAGTCATGCAATATATATTCTCTGGCAAAAACAAAATTAAATTTGAAGAACTCACAAGTATGTGGAAATTAAACAACACTTTCACAAAGAACTTAAGGATCAAAAACAAAATCAAAGGAAAAATGAGAAAATACTTTCCAATGAATAAGCCAAACATACAATATATTCATCTTAAAGACTGCAGCTATTGCAAAGCTCAGGGGAAAATTATAGCTTTACTATGTAGCATATATTTAAAAATAATACAAATCTCACAAATAAGCTGAAAGAATAAAGCAATAAAGACTAGAGTGAAAATAAATGAAATACAGAATAGAAAAGCAATAGAGTTTAACAAAACCAAAAGTTGATTCTTTGAAAAGTTCAACAAATTGATGAATATTTAGCTTATACTGAACTGGAAAAAAAACTGAAGACACAAATTAATAAAATTATGAGTGAAAGAAAGTTCATCACTACCAACTTTGCAGAAATAATAAGGATTGCAAGGAAATGTAATGAACAAATGTATGCCCCCCAAAAAATGAGTTACCTTATATAAAATGCAGACATTCCTAGAAAGACATAAACAACTGAAATAGACTCAAAAAGAAATTTAAACTCTGTGTAAACCTATAAGAAGAGTCGATTAAAGTAGTAATTTTAAAACTTCCTGAAGGAAAAGAACAGGCCCAGATTGCTTGACTAATTAGTTCTAACAAATATTTCAATAATCAATATTGATACTTCACAGACTTTTCCATAAATAGAATAGGGAGAAAAACTTCCATGGCAAGAATTTCATGCCATGACTACATGGGATCTATCTTTAGGAATTCAAAGTTGGATTAACATCCAATAATTAATCAATGTAATACATCATATTAGCAAAGTAAAGAGCAAAAACAGTATAACTATCTCAGTAGATGCAGAAAAGGCATTTGACAAAATGCAAAATACTTTAACAATAAAAACATGAAAGGAACTTGGAATACAAGGAAACTTTCTCATCCTGATAATGAATTTCTAGTAAAAATCTGCATATAACATCACTCTTAAAGAAGAAAAATCTAATACTTTTCCAGATCAGGAAAAATACAAGGATGTCACGTTTTGCCACTTCTTTCAACAGTGCACTGGAGCATCTAGCCAAAGCAGTTAGGCAAGGAAAAAAAACTTTTTAGAATCCAATGCAGAAAGAAAGAAGTAGAATTATCTTTGTTTGCAGATGTCAAGATTCTCTACAAAGAAAATTTTAAGACATCCACCTAAAAACTACTGTAACTGATAAGCGTTCAACAAGTTTGAAGGACTTGAAGGACAAGATCAATATACAAAAATAAATTGTACTTCTATATACTAGCAAGCAGCAATTCAAAAATAAAATTGATAAAATAATTTTTATTTGTAATACTGTTCGAAAGAACAAAATACCTATGAAAAAATTTTTAAACAAGTGCATGATATATACTTGATAACATAAATATTGCTGAAAAAATTTAATAGAGCTAAATAAATAGAAAGACATCCCAAGTCCATGGATGAGAAAATTTAATTATATTGTTAAAATGACAATATTTTTCAAATTCATTTACAAATTTAACACTTCCTTATTAAAATCCTAACTAGTTGTCTTGCAGAAATTTACAAGCTGATTCCAAATTTCAGCAGTAAATGCAAGGAACCCAGAATAACTAAAACAATCTTGAAAAAGAATAACAAATTTAGAGGACTCATATAGCCCAGTTTTAAAACTCATCACAAAACTAGAGTAACCAAAACAGTATGGTACTCGTGTAAAGACAGACATATAGATCCATAAAGTAGAATTGAGAGTACAGAAATAAACCCTCTCCGTTTATGGCCAATTGATATTTCACCAAGGTACCAAGATAATTCAGTTTGGATGTGCAGTCTTTTCAACCTATAGTGGTAGGACAACTGGGCACCCACCTGCAAAAGAATGAAGGTAGATTCCTTACTCACATCATAACTAATTTGCAAGTAATTCCTCACAAATAATTGCTCAGAACAGATCGTAGGTCTGGATGTGAAAACTTGAAAAACTTCTAGGAAAAAGTCATCGGACTATCATGTTAGGTTAGGGAAGGGTTTCTTAGATGTGACACCAAAAGCCTAAACGACAAAAGAAATAATAGACACGTTGAATTCCATCAAAACTAAAAGCTTTTGTGATTCACAGGACACAATCAAGAAAGTGAAACTACAACCCACAGAAGGGCAGGAAATACTCATAAATCACATATATGTATACGAAGGGACTTGTGTCTAAAATCTTTTAAAAAACTCTTATGACTCAATAACCAAAAAAAAAACCTCAATTAAAATATAGACAAATTATTTCCATTTCTACTTTTCTAAAGAAGATAATGTAAATAGCCAATGAGCACATACACTAGTTCAACATCATTAGTCATTAGAGAAATGTAAATTATAACATAAATTAAATAAAAAAGTCATCTCTACAAATAAAAATAAACAAGTGATCTACACTGAGTATTCATCTGGTAGTGCACCCATGCAAAAAGACACTACTCTAGATAACTTTAAAACCGTGATTTTTATTTGTGCATACTGAGTGAATATATACCCTAAAGATATAAACAGTTACCACATACACATACTTAAAGCTCTTTGCTAGCAGTGTTAATATTGTCATCAGCAAATGCTTGTGTGTATAGTGGTAAAAAAAAATAAAGAAAATAAATCATTGAAATGGTTAACTATTAGAATTTGAAGTATCAGTATGAACTCACAAAATGAGTTTTTTTAAAAAATTCTTTATCTACTGAAAAAGACTAAAAATAATGATGGATCCAGTAGCAGTAAACACTCCTCATGCTCCGAGTACTTTCTCTAAGTATTATTTTCCACTAAGATAAACCAGAATTCCTTCGAAAAATGAGTCCAGATTCTAAATCTGAGGCCAACAAATAAAACTAAAAAAAAAAAATTAGGCTATAACTTTTTTTTCATAAAAAAGCAAGAAAATTATCAACTACTTCAAAGTCCATGTCAAAAAAACTCATGGACAGAGTTTAACAAGATCTTTTTGTCCGTAAATTAGAAAATATGACCATTAATTAGATTAATAACTGCAGTGAATTGAAGCATAGAAACAAGTCTAAATCCAGGAATTCATAAAGCTATAAGTGCAACAACGGCAACAAATCAAAATATCTCTTTCTGCTATATTTGGAGGATGCTGAGGAAACAACTCGTTATTTTTTAAAAGAACTAAACATTTATCCTGCCTTTCTTATATGAACGATCCCTCCAAATAATCAAGTATTGATAAGACAGGGTTTATTCTAAAGATAAGTCTTCCATCAAATAGACAAGAAAGAAATGTTAGGATAAAGCTATCGATCATTAACCATCCCCTGTGAATTAACAGATATAGACAATTGCCATTGGCTTCTAATATCGTAAAAAAAATAAAAAAAAATCAGGCTTCCTAATGGAAGGACCATGCAATTCTTGAGAAGCAGCCTTACAAAAAATAAAATAAAATGTAGGTTTGATAAAGTCTCTAGACGTAACCATAAATTTACAGGAAATAGTATGGAGAGGACATGATAAATGATGCCAAACTTTGCCAGGTTCCAAATGGATTCTACCCATTTTTCAGTTAAAGGATCACCCAAGTGCTTTCAAAATGTTTCCAGAACATGAAGACCAAACGCTTTCAAATTATATTTATAAAACCATCATTCCATGGCTATCGAAATATGAAAAATAACACAATTATATAAGACAGATGAAACTCACCAACAAATGTCATTGTAAATATCCTAAATAATGTATTAACAGGCCACCAAGTGCCTTACCCAATGATAGTCATCTCAGTAGCAGAAAAAGCATAGATATGTCTGTAGCTGCAGGACAAGTAATATTTAATAATATTCAATATCTATTCCAAAGTTTAAAATAAAAATAAAACCCTTAGATAGTAGCGATAGATTAAGCCAAAAGTCAGCATGAGGCTTGATGGTAAGACACAACAAGCATCTCTAGTAAAATCAGGAATAAAACAAAGCTGGCTGTTCTTGTCTTTGTCATTATTCTGGAGGTCCTAGCCAGAAGAAGAAGGCAGGAGAAAGAAATATGAGGCACAGAATTGGAACGGATTCAAAATCTTTGTCGTTTGCCAAAGATAGTAGAGCATATCTAGAAAGCCTGGGAGAGTTAGCGGAACACAATTAAGAACTAAAAGAGAATCCAGTAAAGTGATCGACTATAAAAGCAACATATAAAACTCAAAACTTCCCACTTTAAAAAACTTAATGAGGAAACGATCGTCTTTATAGCAGCAACAAAGAATAAAAATATAATTATTAACAAAAAATCTGTTAGCACTCTGTAAAGAAAAATTTTAATTGCCAGTAAGAATGATAAAAAAATTTAATGAGTGGAAAGACAAGCAATTTGAGGTGAGATAGTCATTATTATAAAGGGATCAAGACTCTATAAGTCCGCAGGTAATTCATATAAATCCATAAAGTTGTCAAGACTCTATCAATCTATAAATTTATGTGATATTGATATTTTAGAGGGGAAGAAGTCGTAGCAACAGACACGCTATTTCAATAGCAACATGAAAGTACATCCAAAATCACTGTGAAGAAGGTTTTAAGTATAGTAATTATGAGCTTAATATTTGCACGTACTTGGAGAACAGACATCAATGAAATGAAGAGAGTCAAAAAATAAGTTAAAATTTAGTGTAAGATGTGTTGTTAGATCAAAGTAGCTAGGAAAAGATGGACTGATCAATAGATAGTGTTTGGACAAATAGCTAATCTTCTGGAAAGTAATGGAAGGTGAATTCCTGCTGCATTCTTTGTGTCAAATTTATTTCTGTATGGATCAAGTTTTTTTAAAAAAACTATAAAATATAGACTAAACACAGAAAGATTTAAAAATGATATCATTCAAATTAACCTGTAAATTAAATCCAAGATGAATTAAAAAATTAACAAGATTTTCCATGGAATTTGACATCTTTTCTTGAAATTCCTACAAAGCAAAACATGTTTGGGAAAGACAGGAAACTTTTTAATGAAGAAAAATGATAGACTAACTTGCCCTACCGGATGTCCTCTCATGTCCTCTCCCCATGTTTTTTTCTCTTTCTTTAAAAACAAATATTTATCCTGTAAGCACGGTCTGTATACTCTCTAACCTTAGTGAAACCCTTTGTAAAATAAGGCCGATAAATTTCCCAGCATAGTTCACTGCTTGTTTTGTTTGGTTTGTGTCCATGTTCAGCTTCAGGTGGGACAAGCATGCGAAACACTTGAAAGCACGTGTTTGCTGTGCTTGTTGTGGCCTTTGTTTAAGAGTAAAGGAACCCTACCTCTTACCACCACTAGCAAGACCATACTAATTAGTTGTCAGCCTCCCGTTATCTCAGGCAAACTCCGAGCACACGTCTTGCCGAATTCCCATAGACAAGAGGTGAGGAACACACTCATCGCTAACCCAGAGTCTTCCTTCTAGAAGCACTTTCTCCCCTGGTGAAAATGAGAGCCTGCTCCACTGTGGCTGCCTAGTAAGATTGTCCCCCCGGTGTTGACAAACCAAATAACGTTTGACACTAACTGGCGATGAAATATGGCTCTCAGTACTGAGGTGACTGTTTGGCCCTCTCTGTTGCATTGACTCATATTATTGAAGGGCCCTGCAGGACATTTTACCTCCAAATGAATTTTTTGTTATTGTTAAAGAGGAGGAGGATGCATTGAGCAGGTTTATGAGCCTTGCCTGCCTTCCTGGAAGGCTAGCTGTTTTGACATCATCTCCAGAAGACGCCTCAGGTAGTGACTTACCTGCGAGAGGCAGTCACATTGGACAACCGAGCTTTATTCCTTTACCAGACCCTAATAATGCCTGATCCAAGCTGCCTTCGCGTCCAAAGGAACTTCTATGATTGGCTGAACATTCCTTCATTCCTTCATTCATGTCTTCATTCTTGCCAATACTTATTCAGCACAATAAAGCCAGATTTTGGTCCTAGAACTCTGGACACAGAAATAAACCAATCGGGAAAAAACTGCCACCTTCAGTGAGCTAGCATTCTAATATAAGATGCAACACCACATTAATCATATTCACGTGATTAATGCTAGCAGGGGGAACAAAGGTGGAAAGTCAGGGTGCCTGGACTAGAGCGGTTCATGAGCTGGTATGGAAATTAAATATCAGCGAAAAATCGCATGGCAGGACCGTGTGTTTTAATGAATAAACCCTGACATCTAGATAAGAAAAAGTATTTGCGAAGTGCGTGTTACAAGAGAAGACAGCCTCGGCTGTGTCCCAAGTAAGGAGGGTCGGCCAAAGGGCCACAGACGGGCCACGGCAGCAAGGACCAGTCACCGAGAATTCTGCCCGGCCTTATTTGGCCACTAACTGGGGCCGAAGTTATTTTTGCCAGAGCTGAAGTTGCACACACAACCCCACCAGAAGGCGGACGTCCTCGCCCCCCTCCTTTTCTCCTGCCACGTCTTCTTCCAGAAAAGTCCTGCGTCCTCTCTCCCCGTCTCGTGGATCCCTCGCATTTTAAAACCTGCAACTCAGCCTCCGCCTGAGCCTGCTGAAGTGGGGAAGGCCCCCACCCCATGCGAGTTCGCTTCCGGTGGAAGCAAAGGACCCGGGACCAGACACCCGGCCCCGCGGCAGCAGGTGCAAGAGGCATCGGAGCCCGTTGGCAGAGGGGCAGCCACTTCCTGCCGATCGCTAGGAAGCAGAGGCATCTCCGGACCTGGGCGAGAAAGCTCCATGGCGCTTCCCCGTCCCGAGAGCGATCCTTGCTTTCCTTCTGGCCCTCTCGGGGAAGGCGTTGGTGGTCCCCCTCCCTGGAGTGCGAGAAGCGCATCTTGGCCGGCGGCGGAGCAGGTGTCTCTCCAGAGGAAGACGGCGCTCCTGAGAGTCTTCGGCCGAATTCCCACGCAGCCCTCGGAGCCTCGGGCCCCA